>NC_081412.1:497973742-498273742 GCF_030272615.1 Cryptomeria japonica | reverse complement strand
CTATCCTCAAATTGCTCCAATACTAATTTGAGTCTACTGAAATTATTACCTCTTGTCTATTATAAGGAAATTTAACACATTGGTGATATGTTGAAGGGATTGCCTGCATATCATGGATCCATGGTCTGCCTAGAAGAATGCTATAGGATAGATTCAATTCCAAGACTTGACAGACTATATATCTTTGAACTAGTCCTATTATGAATGGTAATACCACTCTTCCTTTAGAGGATCACTCTTCTTCATCATATGCTTTGATGGTTATTTTCTTTCCAGGATCCATTGCTTCTTCTGAAAAACCTAGGGCATACACTAAAATCAATGCACAAATATTTAAGCCTATTCCTCCATCTATGAGAACATGTTCAACACACATTTTTTGAATGAGAGCTTCAATATTTAATGGAGCATTGTGGGGATGTTGCAATGACACATCATCATGTTCTATGAATGATAGGCAATGAGAAGCTATGAGGTGTCCCACCATGGTTTGAAACTGGTCAACATCCAAATATTTGGAGACTGTGGTTTCAAGTAGAGATTTTTCTAATATTTCCTTATGCATTGGTGAGAGTTTTAGGAGCTCGAGTATTGATATTTGTGCAAGGGTTTTTTGAAATTGATCCACTATGTTATATTGCCTTGAACTAGATAGTGCATTGTTTGTCACACCAAGGAATGTTACCTTAGCCTTACTTTGAGTAATGGCATGTGTTGGTTTTGCTAGTGCTTTCTCTTTGATGATAATGATGTTTACTACATTATTGTAAGCATGAGCATAGTTAAATTTTTCCTTCCCCTTATCATTTTAATTGTTTTCAATTAAGTGAAAAGAAGGTTTTGAAGGGGCCCCAAAACCCTTTTACAGAAAGATAGTCAAAAGATGGAGCATGAAAGACCTATTAGATAGAATAAAACACAATAGAGAGATAACTAGCAAAGACAAAAAGACAACAAGAAGCCAAAAGAGGCAAAGGGACAACACAAAGAAAACTAAGGGACAGCCATGAACAACAGACCCTAAGAAAGATTTATGATAAGCTTCACCACTTCTTGCTCCAGCAGGACCATCAAGGCAGCAACACTCTTCAGATCCTTCGACTCCTTGGCATGTTGGGTCATCTTCCTAGTACTAGCACAAGTTCTTTTACCATGACCAGTTGTCTTGCCTTCAAAATCAGCACCTTATCATTTGTAGTATCAATACTATTATTTTCATGTTGGACCCATTCTATCTTGCTAATCATCATACTGAAGCTATGGACAGAGGCTTTCAGTATTTTTTGGGTTTGTTCTCCAATCTTCTTTAGGGTATTCTCATGATTTAGAACCTACTTTATCATTTTGATTGTTGGATGTTTCCCCTTTTTCATAATTGGATAGTGGAGTTTTGAAGGTCATATGTGATTCATTTGTTTTGTGCCCATTTACTATGATGACCTCATTGTCAATTAAACCTTGAATAACATGTTTGAGTCTTTGAAAATCATTAGTTTGATGCCCTTTGCTCCTATAAAACTTATAGAATTGATTATCATTCCACCAACTTGGTTTGATTTTGGGCTCAAAATCTCTTGCTTTTGGTAATGTGATTAATTTGTTCACGGGAATATTTGTTAAAGCCTATTACAATGGTTCCCCAATGTTGATAATTTTTCTACGCATATTGGGAAAGAATGATTTTAGTTTAGCATTATTGTCTTGATTTCTCACTGGTGTTCTACTTGATAAATTGAAAATAGGTTGTTGTGGTTTAACATTATTGTTATCAACTGCTCCATCATTCACAATATTTTTGTTTCTATGTAGGGGAAAAAGTGAGACTAAGTATGGAAACCCTAATCCCACTCATGGAATATGAAAGAGCCTAGGGAGGTAACACACATTAGCTACTTCTTATGATAAAAGAGAGTCATGGATTACTTCTTAGGTTTTCTATTCCTTTGTTGTAAATGAGAGGGAGGAATGGTACAAAATGCTATCTAACCTAGAAAGCAAATAAACAAGCAAATCCCAATCTGAGAATGCAGATAAAAGAACAACTGAAACACTACTAAAAAATACAGATCTAAAGGAAAAATCAGAGGTGCACCTATGTCTAAAATCTCAGCATAAATCTCCAAGACTAGGGTACCATGCCACTGTCCTAATTCTACAATTCTGGAGTTGCAACTAACAGGAGGTATTCTGAAATCTATAAGTTGCTAATCTACCAAGTCCTACTGATAGAGGGCAGGACTAGGGTACCATACCCCTATCTGGGAAGGACCAGGGTGCCACACCCCTTTCCTTGACATATTTCTTCACTTCTGAGGTTTTTGGGTGGTGTAGATGTCTGTTTCAGAACTCTAACTGCTTCTAGATTCTTGTTTCTACACCTACAACTGAAAAGGGGAGGTTTGGGGTGGCTATATAGGGTTTTGCCTTAGTCAAACCCCCATGTTGGTGATTAAAACCTCCACAAATAGATGATAATGTACTAAAATTGTGTGTGCAAGATCCTAAGAATGAAAGTAAACAACCTAGAGCAACCCTTAAGAGTAAACCCTAATTTCTTATAATTCACAAAGTAAATGCTCTAAATCCATAATGAAAAGTCATCTAAAGCATGAATATGAATCAAAATGAAGCTAATGCAAAGATCTGAAAACAACATGAAACCATACCCAACCCAAAGGGAGAGGTACAAGCCAATCATTAGTCGGTGATCTCATATTGTTCTTCTACATCTTGAAAAGCCCCCAATTGATAAAATTATGCTTGATGAATTTTTGATGGATGAATGTTGATTATTGTTAAAGACTTCAAATATCTACTCTTTCACTGTAAAGAAGACTCTAATACTCCAAAAACGTGCTCTTAGATTCTTAGAAGAAGACCCCTTCAAATGAAGAAAGAGATCTCTTAAGTATGAAACCCTAGATCTTGATTTCATGTTTAGGCTGACCAAGGATTTGAATTTCCCACTGATATTTTGGGGTTAAGCATTATCATATCATAGGATTGTGCTCCCAAAACTTTGGCAAAATATTTATGAACCATGTGCATTCTGGCCACGATCGGACCAACTTTTCACCAAATTTTTAGGACTATTAGATATGATGATATTAGAGCACATCTGAAAGTTATAGCTGATTCTGAGATGTTTTGATATGCGAAATCGGACCTAAATGGTCAAAATAAGACATAATTAGGGTTTATGGTTAAATGATTCATTAGAGGAATAATATGAAAAGGGGCACACTTAGGGTAAAGGGCCCAACTTTATAATGTGTAAAGTGATTAGATATGACCTTAGATTAAATTAATTTAATTAATTAAATGCTTAAAGGGGAATGATAAATGCAAGATGCAAAACACACTAAGGCGAGTGCTAACCTAAGTGTGAAATTGTACCACCCTAGAAAGGGTGTACAATTTATGACACTATATTTAGCCCCCACTTTAGCAACCATATGACACTGTGTGCATATGCAAGCTAAATTACATAAAAGTAAACATCATTTGAAATAGGATATATCCATAAGTTATCGAACGAAGCCCCCAATGGTATTTGCAGTACATAGTTATGAACTACACCCTACAAAACCATATGTTAGATCACAAAATCACCGAATGCTTACTAATGAAGGTGATGAAATTTGTGGGTAGCTATATGCCCCCCCTGTTTCGACTTGCTTATTTGTGAGGTGAAACATGATATCATGTTTTCTACAACAAATTATGATAAAGATCATGATGATGCAAGTTCACAACAAGTATTGATTACTCACCCAAGAACATTATGGAACTAACACGAAATAAGAGGGTGAAATCATTATTCCAATGCCATTGATAGTGCGAGAATCGGAGCTTCGTAGCTCAAGATATGATAGATTGAAGAAAAAGTTTAGAAATTAGGGTTTTAATTTAAAAACATAAAGTCAAAAAGTGTATAATACATAAATATGAAAGTGACACCTTCATTTGTCACTTTCTAACTTTTTATAGCTATTCACTATACAGAAGCCCACATACATGCCATCATGCCTCAACGCTGACTTGACCGACCTATGCGGATGGAAATCCTATGCCAGTCCATACTCACCGATCGACTTCTCAATGAGGTGAGTTGACTTTCCATTGACTGCATTTGACTTTGTCATGTTTTCAGAGTTTTTTGAAGTGATGATATCATCACCTAGTCCAGGCTGAAGCCCACCCTTTAGACACCTAGGAGTCCTAGGGCACCCTGGTCCTCCTAGGGCGCCATGGTCCCAAGGGGGCACCATGGTCCCAATACGACGTGATGGTCCCAGTAGGGCACCATGGTCCTAGTAGGGCACCTTGGTCAATACAAGGCACCCTAGTTCGTATTCGGGGTGACCAACAATGACACTAGATCAGGCGATGAATGTTAGGAATGATAGAATTATTGCTTTGATTAGATGATGACAGATGATTGATTGATTACTGATGAGAGATTTCTTTGCATTTTGTAGACATTACCGTACATCTACAAGCATACCACCAGTCTCACATTTCGGACCCTTCAGGAGTAGATCCTAAGGCTGACAGCAGGGGAGAGGGATTTGCTACATGCAATGGGTTTGTGGGATGCAATGACCATGCTGACCATCTGATTCCATTTTGCTATGCTGATGGTGCCGATGGAGAGGTGGGATGCAGATACCTCGACATTCTCCCTACCAGTGAGGGAGCTAATGATCACCCTAGAGGATGTATACCGCATTCTATGCCTACCCATTAAAGGAGAGACTATTAGCTATCGATTCAACCATATAGAGGAGGATTATAGGAGACAGCAAGTATATGTTATGGGGAGTGTGATACATAGTGAGATGAGGGGTCGCATTATGGTTAGTTGGTTCCTACACCCTACAGGTGAGGTTCCATTGGTAAGACGACTCATGATTGCAACCCTTGCATTAGTTGTGTGCTCCATTGGGCATGGCACACATGTGCATGGAGGGATCATCTACACCATACGAGCCATGGAGAGACACAATAGAGTATACTCTTAGGGTTGGAGCATGCTTGCACATCTCTATCACAACCTTGGAAAGTATGTATTTGGATAGAGATGTAGCCTTACGACATGCACACTACTATAGGTGTGGATGTTTGAGCATATCACATGCACTAGACCTAGTGGAGCCCCCATAGAGCTAGTCCTAGAGTAGCCTAGGGTATACGCTTATCCTCTTACCCATGAGTAGTGATTCGGCGATCTCTTGTATTGGAGATTGAGCATGGATAGATTGACAATGGGTGGGATCATATAGAGACCCTACCTTAGGATGTTCATGTGGGCAAGGCTACGTAGACAAATGTTCAATGTGCAAAGGAACCATCTACTAGAGGGATGGTATAGCCACATAATCGTTCCCTTCTACTTCGACCGAGTTCAGTAGTAGTTTGGGTTCAAGTAGTGTGTTCCTACTGACGTTCCTATATACATCCGACACTCACGAGTGATGTTGAGGCTAGGAGCCATTCCTAGGTCCATGAGTGATGAGATCAACATCACAGATTCAGATGGGTCATATCAAGACATAGCATCATATTATAGAGATGATTCAGGTGCTCATTGACGATACATCACATGGTGGAGGAGAACATACCCCTGAGATATTTTCCCGGTAGGCTTCCCTAGAAGGAATCCTGGACCATGGAGACAGTCAAGTGATGGGGAGGAATACGATGCCTCCAAGGAGGATTCAAAGGATTAGGGTGACAACATAGAGGAGAAAGAGGTAGGCGAAGACAAAAGTGATCCTGATACTAAAGAGGGAGATTAGGATGGAGATTATGATGAGGATGAAGAGGATGAGGATGAGGATGAGGATGAGGAGGATGAGGATGAAGAGGAGGATGAGGATGAAGAGGAGGATGAGGAGGAGGAGGAGGAGGATGAGTCAGTTATAGTCCATCACTCCATAGAGGATACCAGAGCCCTAGATCCATCGAGTCTCCCACGAAAAGCAAAGAGGGGTCCCATAAGGGGTCATGATCCTAATCCTCACTAGAAAGAGGGTGATCCAAGTAATGTGCTCTGTTGTTGACTAACATATACATCCTACCTACTTTAAATTTGATGATATATAATGTTACTGATGAAAAATTTCTCTCTATCTTACAGCTAACATCCAAGAGTGGTGTTCTCTAATTCAAAATGCAGTGACAAACCTTATTTTCACTCCACACATTCTAAGTTCCACACAAATACCACACAGATCCCAAAGGAGTATAGGATGACATGAGGACCTTTTCTCCCCTATTTGGATGGAGGTGGAGGTCCTACGAGATAGATTACCATAGATAGAGCGTGATCTAGCGACGATGTAGAGAGAGGTAGCGACAAACCGAGGGATTATGATGAAGAGAGATTACAGGATCTCCTAATGGTCCATATCATAATACACCCCCATGGGGCCACCCGCATGGCTAGATCAGGAGGGGGCATCTAGCCACCATCCTCTTGCTACTAATCCTAGGGATAGAAGATGATTTTGATGTATTGATGTATATATGATGACACTCATGATTATGCTATTTTTAATGCTTTAAAAATTGTACACATTGCTTAGATTAGAAGTAACATATTGATTAATGAGCATGTATATCTGATTTAGTTTCCATGTGATTGATTTCTCAATACTTCATGATTAAATTGATACATGTGTGATTTAATTAAATAACTAAGTATTTAATCAAATCCTACTTTGATGATGTAAAAAAGGAATGTATTAAGCCTGAGAACTATATAACTAATGCGATTTAATTAATTCTAATTAAACACAACATGATATAATTCTACATAACACATAAGAAATTGTATAACATGCTAGCACATATGAAATGTAAATCAATTACAATTTACATAAAATAATCCAAGACAAACAATATAGTAATGAAACATGCTTGTCAAGAATGAAGTAATGTAGACCAAACAATATAACATGATTTAATCTTACATACTTTAATAAAGACACGCTAACACATTACGCAATTTTGAAGAAAGAGAAGATAAAGAGAGAGAATAGAAAGAAGACTTGAAAGAGAGAAAGAAAAATAGAACTAGGCATAGTAACTACAAAGGTGCATAGTATTTATGGGTTCCTTGAGAGGTGTAACTTCCACATCTTCTATACTATAAGCACCTAATCCATACACCTCCACAACAATGTATGGTCCAAGCTAATTAGGACTGAAATTTCATTTCTCCTCAGGTAAGGCATTCACATTGTGTTGATTCTCATAAAGGAATAAATCCCCTACCATGAAGGAACGATGAATAACCTTATCATTGTAGCTTTGTTACAAAGTTATATGATATACTTGAATATATTAGAGGGAATTAATACATCATTCATCGAGCATCTCAATTGCTTGAAGTCTTTTCTCTCTATACGAATCATCATCCACTATACCCAAAAGAAAAACTCTAAAAGAAGGAATTTCTAACTCCAAAGGCATAATGGCATCGGCACCATAAACGAGACTATAAGGGGTACAACCCGTAGCAACACGTACACTCATGTGATAAGCCCATAGAGCATAGGTCAATTGAGTATGCCAATCCTTACCATGCTTGTTCACAGTATTTCAAAGAATTTGTTTAATTATCCTATTAGAAGACTCGACTTGACCATTTGATTGAGAATAATAAGGTGTACAAAATTAATGTTGAATATGATATTTCTCGAGAAACTTCTTCACATTCTTATTTTTTAATGACGTTCCATTATCTAAAACTAAGGCGGAAGGTATCCCAAATCGAGAAATGATATTTTCCAAAATGAATTGACAAATTATTTTAGCGGTAGTAGATTGAAGAGGAACGGCTTCCACCCACTTCATAAAGTAATCAGTGGCAGTTATGATGAATGTATGTCCTTGAGATGAAGTAGGAGATATTTTACCAACAAGATCCAAACCCCATGTAGAAAAGGGCCAAGATGCTTTCTATGATTGAAGTTCTTGGACAGGGGCATGGATCAAATTGCTATGTTGCTGACACTAATGATATCGTTTAACATATGCAAAAGAATATTTTTCCATGGTTTGCCAATAATATCCCATTCGGAGCAATCTTTGAACTAAAGACCTACCCCCAAAATGCCCCCCTGCAAGCACCTGAGTGCACTTCTTCGAGAGTGATAGGGACCTCAGCCTTGTTTAAGCATTGAAGAAGAAGACCATTATAACCCCTCCTATAGAGAACATTAGAAAGGATAATGTATCTAGTAGCTAATTTGAGAACCCTAGCCCTAGTATTCTTATGCACAGAGTTAAGAAAGGTACCATCACTCAAAAATATTATGACATGTGAGTACCATTCGTCAGAATCTATAATGCAACAATATGTAACATCACCAAGGTTATCAATAATAGCCAAGGAAGTAAGGTTGTGAATAGTGAATTGAAGATCTACCATGGGGTTCTCTAGAGACACAAGAGAAGCAACACATGCCATCACATCAATGTGTTGATTATCTTTTCGAGGAACGGGCTCCATGGTATAATAATCAAATTTTGCCAAAAGGATAAAGCTAGATCTCTATATTGTGATAGTTTGTCTTGCTTAGCTTGATAAACTCTTGTCCCTTGTCTTATGATTAATTGAGAATATTCATAAATATGTGGATGTTTCACATTCAATGCCAAGGCTTCTTTAATTCCATCTATAAGAGCCTCATATTCAACAATGTTGTTGGTACATAACAAATTGAGATGATAAAATAAAGTATAAGGCTTCTTTTTAAGGGAAATTAAGACCACCCCTGTCCTCAATCTTGTACAACACTTAGAGACATCGAAATACAGTTCTCAAATCTCATCAACCTCAATGGAAAGAATGTATTCATCAGGAAAAGACTCTAAATTAGGTAGGGAGAAGGGTGAAGGAGAATCAACTAAATGATCAGTTAATGCTTGACCCTTTATTGCCTTTTGTGAGACAAACTTAAGGTCAAACTCAGTCAACATCATAACTCACTTAGCTAAGCATCCAAAAAGATCAGTTTTGGAGAAAAGATGCTTAAGAGGATCGATTTTAATGATAACATGGATCTCAGCATTCAAGAGATAATGCCTCAACTTCTGGGTTGCAAAGACTAAAGCAAGGCATCGTCTTTCTATGGTAGAATATTGGACTTCGTAATTCAGTAGAGTGCAACTTATGTAATAAATTGGGCATTCTCTACCATCCTTATCACATTGTGCCAATAAGGCTGCAAGAGCTTGAGGGGAAGCAGCAGTGTATAGAAGGAAAGGCTTAGTAGGGTCAATAGGTTGAAGAATGGGAGGATTGGCCAAATAAGTCTTTAAGTCTTCAAATGCTTGATGACAATCCTCATTCTATTGGAAAGTGATATTCTTCTTAAGCAATTGTGTGAAGGGAAAGGTATGATCCACAAGTTGAGAGACAAACCTACGAATAGCTTGGACCTTTCCTTATAGACTTTTTAGTTGAGAAACGTTCTTAGGAAGTGGCATGTTAACAATAACATTTATATTTTTCATGTCCACCTCAACGCCATGATGTGAAACTATGAATCCTAATAGTATTTCACTATCCATACCAAAAACACATTTTTGGGGATTCAAACACATGTTATAGTTATGAATTCTCTCAAAGATTTGATGAAGGATCTTAACATGATCTGTATGAAGGACAGATTTGGCTAAGATGTCATCAATGTAATCTTCTAGGGTCTTATGCATATAATCATGGAAAATGAGAGTCATAGCACGTTGATAGGTTGCACTTGCATTCTTTAATCCAAAAAGCATCACAATCCAACAAAACATACCTCGAGGAGTTATGAAAGCGATTTTATATTGATCTTGGGGATTGATGAAAATTTGATTATATCCTGAGAAACCATCCATAAGGATAGTAAATCATGCCTTGCTACCGAATTTACTATCCTGTAAATATTCGGGAGGGCAAAATCATCTTTTAAAGAGGCCTTGTTCAAATCACAAAAATCAGTACACATCCTAATCTTGTTTTCAACATTAGTCACTGCCACAATGTTTGAAATCCATGGGGAATAATTGATAGGATGAATTAATCTAGAATCCAAAAAAGATTTCAATCTCAACTTTAACAAGTAATGCCACTTTAGGGTGAATCTTTCAAATCTTTTGCTTCATAGGTTTAGCTTCGGGAACTAGGACAATGTTATGAGTGACAATCTTAGGATCTACATTATGCATGTCAGAATATATCCAAGCAAGATATGAGGAAATTCATGTAGCAACTCAGCATATTGCTTTTTCTCTTCTTCGTCAAGACATTTCCCTATCTTGATGATCTTATCTTCAACACAAGGATCAACCTTGATATCAATGGTGTCATTTCTTAGGAGATTACTTTGTTGAGGACCATCTCTCAGTTGAGGAAATTTTGTAACTATCTCATCGTTATTTCTTTCCTTCCCAGCGTAAGCTTTCACATTTAAACAATAGGGATAACTACAATTATGGTGATAATGAGGAAGGCTATCATAAGCTCCCAAGAATTCAGGTAAGGAATCATCGATAGAAAAAACATCCAAAGCAAAGACACAAGAAGGGTCAAAGTCAATATATTCTAGATATTTTAATAAGAGAGAAGCAAAAATGACATTAACACTAATAGATGGTCTCTTAGAGGCTTTAGTACGCTTGAAAGGATCATAACCAAGCCCAAATGTCATATCACAAAATTTGTTTTCCAAGGGAACTTTGATCCCTTATTCTTGAGCACCACACCCATTTCCATTATATCCACACCTAGATAGGATGTGAAAACCAGGACCATCAAGGTTAGTCATTTCCAAAGAAGAAGGAGGATTTTCAAAAAGTAAGGGATCAAAATCCTCTAGACCATAAACTAATGGAGATACAATCTGAGAAGCCGCTACAAAGTTATTACTCAATGGCCCAAACAAAGTAGATTTCTTTTTAGGTTCTCCTTCTTGTTTCCTCTTTTCAACCTTAGGTTCTCTAGGGGGAATTTTGTATTCCCCTACGAAAGTAGGATTGAAATCCAAAGATCCCTAATCATCTTCTACAAGAATCTTCTTAGGAGAGAATGCATTCTCAATCATAGAGTTAGGTTGAGAAGATTCTTCCTCAAGAACTTTGAGTCCCCTTAAGGAAGTATCGGGGATTGATCCAGATATAGGAGATAGGTCCGATGAACTAGTCACACTAATAGGAATAGAAGCTTTAGAGAAATTGTCTAATATAGTTGGGGAAGAGTTGATTGAAGAGGATTTAGAACTTGATGTTTGTAAACAAGCCTAGAGTCTTGTGTCACCTAATAAGGTGTATGTTGTGTTGTTGTGAATGAATTTGATTTGCCTATGCAATATAGAGGGAACAACTTGCATGCTATAAATCTAAGGTCTTCCTATCAACAAGTTGTATGTTAACTCTCCAAACATGACATTGATAGGAGCAAAACCTACCTCAATAGGCAAGGTGATGATACCTAGTGAATATTTAGCAATATTATCAAAGCCACAGATAGTGAGAGAATCAGGCTTGATAAGGGATGTATCAACATTGATCTTATGCAACAAGTTAACGCTACAAACATTAAGGCTAGAACCATTGTCCACTAATGTTCGTCTTATCGCACTATCATTTATGATAACCACAATCATTAAGGGATCATATTGTTGTTGAATTTCCCTAGAAGGTAGCTCATCTTGTGTAAACACAATCTGAGCCTTAGGTGATGTAATAGAGTGAATCAAGGAATCCATATTATTAGATGTCACTACAAGTGGGACATTCAATGTTTTCAAAGCATCTTTTAGCATTCCATAATGAGTCAAGGAATTTTGAAGCAAATCCCAAAGGGATATCTAGGTACGAGTAGCTTTATGTGGTTCGACAAGATCATATTCCTTACCAAGAGTTTGTGAAATACGAGGTTCTTGAGGAAGAATGAGTTGAGGATAAGGTAGAGGAGCCGGAACAACCGGAGGAGGGTTAGGTTGCCTATTGTTTCTCATGTTGTAGGTATGGGCAACTGCATTATAACTCTCCTTAGTAAGTTGTCTAGCATATCTGTAAGGACTCCTAGTGGGATTCCTTCCTTGAACCGTAATGATGGGTTTATTTGGAGTGCTAAAGGAATCATGATCATACCCACCTTTAACTGTGAAAAAAGGTTGATTACGAAGACATGAAGTTGAAGAAGGACAAGCACCTTAGACAACAAGAAGAAGTTTTCTATTTTCATTAACATCGATCATGTTGATTAAGTTTTTAGATGCATTATTCTTGTTTGAAAGTTTAGGCAAAGACATAAAGTCATCAAGGGCATCATCCAATAAAGCATGGTCATAGTGATTGAAAGGATTACCCTTGGATTCAAAAGGAGACATAACATCTTAGAGGGAATCATGGGAATCAATTGTGTTACTAGATTTAGTGGAGGAGTTGATAGGAATATGCCCATGAGAGGGATCATTCAACTTATCTTTCTCATCACCATGAAATGGCATAGTAACAAGGCTGATTATTTTTTGGCAAAATGAGGGTTTAGAAGGCTTAGGATTCAAAAAATCATCTAGAGATTCATCTAATTCATCCTTAATAAACTCACAATCAACAAAATTGCATACATCATCAAAAGCATGAACTTCTTGCAAATAGAAATCTGACATTTTGAAATGAAAATTGCATGAAACTTAAACACACAATGCAAGGAAAATGAAAGAAACCTATCTCATTTTGTTTTCTTTTTCTCTTTTTTTTTTAATTTTGTTTTGAAATAAAATGACACGAACTTGATCTAGATCTAACAATGCAATGCAATGAAAATTAAATTGATTCACGTCGGGTTCACCAAACATGTGTAGGGGAAAAAGTGAGACTAAGTATGGAAACCCTAATCCCACTCTCATACACACTCATGGAATACGAAAGAGCTTACGGAGGTAATGTATGTTGGCTAATTCTTATGAGAAAGAGAGATTCATGGATTAGCTCATCAGTTTTCTATTCCTTTGTTGTAAATGAGAGAGAGGAATAATGCAAAATGCAATCTAACCTAGAAAGCAAATACATAAGCAAATCCTAATCTGAGAATGCAGATCAAAGAACAACTGAAACACTACTAAAAAGTATAGATAAAAAGACAAAATCAGAGGTGCACTTGTGTCTAAAATTTGATCATAAATGTCTAGGACCAAGGTGCCACGCCACTGTCCTAATTCTGCAATTTTGGAGTTGTAACTGACAGGAGGGATTCTGAGATCTGTAAGTTAATGATCTACCACATCTTGCTGATAGAGGGTAGGACCAAGGAACCATGCCCCTATATTGGGTAGGACCAAGGTACCATGCCCTATCCTTGACATATTTTTGCACTTCTGAGGTTTATGGGTGGTGTAGATGCCTGTTTCAGACCTATAACTATTTCCAAATTCCTATTTCTACACCTGCAACTGAAAAAAGGAAGGTTTGGGATGGCTATATAGGTTTTTGCCTTAGTTAAATCCCCGTGTTGGTGATTTCCACCTCCACAAATAGCCTATAATATATTTAAAATGTGTGTGCAAGAAGCTTGTGTATATGCAAGGTCCTAAGAATGAAAGTATACAACCTAGAGCAACCCTAAAGAGTAAACCCTAATTGCTTATAATTGACAAAGTAAATGCTCTAAATCCATAATTCAAAGTGATCTAAAGCATGAATATGAATCAAAATTAAGCTTATGCAAAGATCGGAAAACAACATGAAACCATACCCAACCCCAAGGGAGAGGTATAAGACAATCGTCAGTCGGTGATCTCCTATTGTTTTTCTACATCTTCAAAAGCCCCCTATTGATAAAATGATGCTTGATGAATGTTTGATGGATGAATGTTGAATGTTGTTAAAGACTTAAAAGATCTACTCTTTTTCTGCAAAGAAGACTCTAGTACTCCAAAAACCTGCTCTTAGATTTTCAGAAGAAGACCCCTTCAAATGAATAAAGAGAGCTCTTAAGTATGAAACCCTAGATCTTAATTTCATGTTTAGGCCAACCTAGGATTTGAATTTCCTACTGATATTTTGGGGTTAAGCATTATCATATCATGGGATTGTGCTCCCAAAATTTTGGGAAAAAGGTTGCGGACCACGTGCATTCCTGCCATAGTCTGACCAACTTTTCACCAAATTTTTGGGGCCATTAGATGTGATGATACTAAAGCACATCCCAAAGTTACAGCTGATTCCAAGATGTTTTGATATGTGAAATCGGGCCTAAACAGTCAAAATAAGACATAATTAGGGTTTATGATTAAATGATTCATTGGAGGAATAATATGAAAAGGGGCATGCTTAGGGTAAAGGGCCCAGCTTTATAATGTGTAAAGTGATGAGATATGACCTTAGATTTAATTAAATTAATTAATTAAATGCTTAAAGGGGAATGAGAAATGGAAGATGCAAAACACACTAAGGTGGGTGCTAACCTAAGTGTGAAATTGTACCACCCTAGTAAGGGTGTACAATTTATGACACTATAGCTTCTTGTCCAAAATTTTGGTTTATTATTATTGTTATTGTTGTTGTTGTTATTATGGAGGGAGTTTGAGGAATTATTTCCTTCTTTATAGAGCTTTAATTCTCCTTTATTAACCATAGAATCCTCAATTTTGAGGCCATTTTCAAGCATTTTTGCAAAAATAGGAGGACATTGTAACTCGAGTCTATAACATTTCACTCATGAGGTTGTCGATGAATATATCCATTTTTTCATGATCTAGTACTGGTCTATGATATGTATTGTATAGACATCTCCATCTCTGCAAGAAGGTCATGAAGGACTCTACACTCTTTTGTTTAATATTGCAAAAATCCAACATAGTTATCTCATGTTGTATGTTGTAAGAGTATTGTGAAATGAATTTGTTTACCAACTCTTCAAATGATCTAATTCCCGGTAGTAATTTGGAAGACCATTGATTGTCCACTCAAACTTCTAAGGAATAGTTGCATGAGATATGTTTCATTATAGGTAATTTCCATGCTCATTGTGCAAAAATCTCTGATGTAATCTTGTGGATCCATTTTTCTATCATATTTGTCATATTTTGGGATCTTAGAATGTTGTGGAAATGGTACCATGTTCAAACTCATGTCAAAGGGATATGGACAAATTTCTTCTGAAGAATATCTTTTGGCACTTGTTCCATTTTGCATATCCTAAATATGTTGTTGTAGAGTTTGTATTTGTTGAGTGAGATTTAAGAGAGGAACATCGACATGATTTCTCCTTGTATCATCATGATTTCTTGTGTGATAATGATTTCTTCTTGTACCATCATGATTCCTTCTTGTGTCAACCTTTGTGTGATTGAGAGTTTCTTCATTTTTCTCATTGTAATTGTGAGTGTCATTTAATCATCCCCTTTGTCTTAATTTATTTATGTCCAAATCTTGGGGAAGTTTAGCACCAGATTTTGCTAACATTAGGAAATATTTCTCTTTTTTGCCCTCCAATATTTTCTCCATGAATTTATCAAATTTAGGATCTTTTTGGATTTCTTTGATGTGTCGATCAATTATCTCTTCTTCTAATTCATTTCCTTGTGCCATTTCCTCGTGATCTTCTGCCATTTCAAGTGTTTTAATTTCTATTTCTTTGATCTTTCATCTCTAAGACCTTGTTAGAACAGACATACACATGATCTAAATTCTTTGTGAGGTTTTGATTTTCTGTAATACGTCTCAATAAGTGATCAATTGTTGAGGTAAATATGATAAATTGATGTGACCACTTCTATTGAGTGATTGAGACAATTCTAATCATTGTTGCAAGGCCTGCATTATCAAAGGTTCATTGTCAAACTTGTTTCCCAAACCATATAGATAATGATGATAGCGGTATAAGAATACTTGTTGTTTCAATAAGAGTTTGTGATTGATGTAAAGAAATCTTCTCTTTCTCGAGATCTCTTGTTGACTAAGCTTCCTCTTTTTTAGATGAAACGGGATGGTCATTCAAGTATTTGCAAGTTTTTTGATCCTAGTTTGGAGTACAAATTTTGTGATTTTGATATGATCAAGTTGAATAGGGATGATATATCCTATGATAGAGAATGAAGTTAGCTTGATCAAACGTTGTATTTTCATGATAAAGAATGATAGATCCTGATGAGAAACTATGCTCGAATGATCAATTTATCAAAGAAAATGTGATTATGCACTTTGAGATGTTGGATCTTGAACTTGTTGGAGATGAATACTTCAAAACCTTAGTGTGTCTAGTTTGAATCTTCTTTGACAAAAGTTAACCTAACTGAGTGCTCCGAGAAGATGACCTAATCACTATGTTTTATTGTCTAAGAAATGGGTTGCTTTTGTTTTCTAATTTTGGTGCAACTTACCAAAAACACTGACAAAATTACCATAAATGTTGCTATATTGACCAGGAACACTGCTATACTAACCAGAAACACTGAGGAACAGACCAAAGACATTGAGGAATAGACCAAAAACATTGATTAACAGACTAGGAACGTTGAGAGAGAGACCAAAAACACTATCAGACAGACTAGGAACTCTAAGACAAAGACCAAAAATGCTATCAGATAGACCAAGAACTCTAAGACAGAGACCAAAAATACTATTTTGTAATTCAGTGACTCTAAATTTCTAGACAATGAAGTTAAGACTCAAAAAATGGTTGTTTGAACTTAGAAAATTGTTGTTTTGACCCAAATATTTGATTTTCAGACTCAAACAACTAATGTTTAGACCTAGCAAGTGTAAATTGGGAGATCTAGTGTTGAAACATGAGCAAGTTGACATTCAAACCAAGAGAGTTGTAGTTTAGACAAAGAGAGCTAATATTTGGACCAGAAGAGATAAAGTTTGGATCAAGAGAGCTAGCATTGGCACCAAAAGAACTAAAGTTTGCACTAGGAACTCTGAAGTTCAAAATACTGATGATGGTATTCAGACAATGGTTGTTTTAACTCTAAGAGTTGTTGTGCAAACTTAGACAACTGATGCTTGGACTTAGAAAGCTCAACCTTAGAGATTTAATGTTGAAATATGAAAAAGTTATCATTCACACCAAGAGAGCTAAATTTTAGACCAAAAGAGATGACATTTGGACCAGAAGAGCTAAAGTTTGCATCAGAAGAGATGACATATGAATCAGGAGAGCTATTGTTTGGATCGAGAGCGCTACTTGAAATATAAATAAAAGCAAACCAAAAGATCCTTTGAGATGTCCCATATTCCTCTATTTTTGAGGACCTTGAAGGTGTTGACTTTTTTGTCTCTCAGCGGAGCAATGACCTCCAATGTGGCAACTCAAAACTTGAGTAGCTACTTCATGATAATGCAAGCGATTTGTTACATGATTGATTGATGCGTGATTTAGCTAAAATGATTATTTAAGCTACATGATTGATAAATGGAAACTAAATTAACATTCTAATAGCTATTCTAAACATGCTAATATTGATCTAATTGTCACTTATGATAGATGATTAAGATATAGAATGCCTATAGTAATGATGCTAAAATCTAAGATGTAAGGTATCCTTATTGCTCCAAAATGAAGGGTATTTATAGGATTTCCAAAGCCACAAAAGAGGTGGCAGAAATTGACGGTCTAGATTCGATCTGAAGATATCAAGGGTTAAGATTAAAGAAGTTGGAGAAGACGTTGGATGAAGGCACACATGTCATCTCTATGGTGACAGGTGTCAAAGAGCCTTCCTCATGAGAGAGAAAGTGTCCAAGGGAGAAGACATGTGGCCAAAGCATCATGTGTCTCAAGGAGGGGATATCCAACCCACAGGAGCTAAGAATAAAAGAGGTTAGGATGTGCAATTTAGGATAGGATTAGTTAAACCCAGGATTAAATAGAATGGGTTAGGTTAGGGGGTGAGCTAGAAGCCATGTGCTCATTTGAATTCAGAAATTCAAATAATTAGGAAAATGGATTATTAATTTCAACAAACTTGGATTTGTTAATCTTAATTATTGGATTAGAAGAATTGATTTAAATGGGGGAGGATTAATTAATCAAAGGGGATCATTAAAAGTAACTATATAAATAAATCATTTAGATTTATTTATAAGTAGATGAATAGGAAAATTAATCAAATTACTTGTGAATTTAATTAATTGGAAAGGGAGATTAATTAAATAAATATGTATTTAATTAATTATGTTCAGACCATTTTTAGGTGTATACACCTAAGATTTCCCTTAGAGCAGCCATCAAAGTTGCATTTAATCCGACCATCATCCAAAGGGGTCCAATGACAATCTTTTCTTAATATCAATTTGTTTGAATTCAGGTCTAGGGGATTATGAGTTATGCCGTAGCCTTGTTTAATTCTTAGATGTAATAGAATTCGCATAACCTTAGAAGGACTAAAGGAAGAATCATCTAAGTTCTCTTTAATTTGTTGTTTGATTATGTTAAACAAAACCTTACTATTTCTACCCTCCTTCCAAAAAATCCTATTGTAACGTTCCTTCCAAATGTTCCACATGATAGAAGGGGGAATTTAGAACCATAGGTTTCTTATAATTGGATGACTAAAAGGACTATGATTCCACTAATGCATTATTTTTCTCATATTACCTGGGAGGATCCACACTATATTAATGTTTGCAAGTATCTCCTCCCAGATTTCTTTTGCAAATTGGCAATGTACTTTCAAGATCCTTGCAACAAAGAGTGTACCAATTAACAAGAGAGAAGCCTCTTTTGTTCTAGTTATCAATTGTCAAAATCTTACCATGGGCACTATTCCACCAAAAATAAGTAATTGTTGGAATTAGACCTTTAACCCATATGATATTCCAATTGAATTGCTCCATTAAATTAGCCTCAATTGTATTGTAGGTAGGTTTAACTAAGAAGACTCCAAAGGGGTTATGATGCCAAATCGAATCATCCTCTCTATGAGGGGAAAAAAGGAGTAGTTGCCCAAGGTTAAACTTAAATGTTGAGCCCCCTCCATCATTTGAATTTTATTGACATCAGGGACATTTTTACTATTCTTGACTTGATCCAAAAAGATTTTCCATCTGACTTGGTCTCCCTAACATGATAGGTATCCTTGAACAAGGGTGCCACAACATTGTATGAGGGTATTTTTAACCAAGTTGAATTAATTTAGATTAGCTAGAGCTTTATCTTTTAACCATATATCTTCCCGAAACCTAGTACATCTTCCATTCCCATTAATTTTTTTCTCCTCAAATAGAATTATCCTGATTATGGATATATTGTTCCAAATGCAAGAACCAAAATGCAACTCATTGTCCAAAAGAATAATGCCACTGTTTGCATTATTTAGATATCTGGCTTTGAATATTTTTACCTTGTCTTTCACATTTTCAACCAACTGCCATCCAATTTTAGAAATTAACACCCTCTTTAAAGGTTTAAGTTTTTTAATCCCAGACCCTCCCTCCTTTTTGAAGCTGTAAACTTTCTACCAAGGAACTAGGGGCGACATGCGAGTTTTTTCCTCCATACATGTCCAGAGGAAATGTTGTGACGTATTCACACATCAACACATTAAACATGGGGATGCCTCTTTTCTTAGCTTAGTTGTTGTTAATAAGTGTCTTAGTTTAGTATAGCTTAATGCGTGTCTCTAAAATTAAAAAATCCAAAAAAAATAAAAAATTCAAAATTTTAAAAAATTAAATTTTTTGTCGAAAATACAAAAAAAAATGAAAATCATGAAAATTTGGCTTGGGCATGGAAAATAAGCAGTGCCTTTTAGTAGCACTACTACTTCTATGTGGTAGCACTACTGCTTTTGAGTGGTGCTTATTTGCATCTTTACTACTTTTCGAAACCATTGCATACTTCGTGTATCACTATTGCTCAGCAATGGTAGCACTACTGCTTCTAAGTGGTAGCAGTGATGCTTTTGAACGGTGCTTATTTGCGTCTTTCCTTCTTTTCAAAAGCATTGCATGCTTCGTATATCGCTCATCATTCCTTTTAGCAATGCAAGTAACTTAAAACAATTTTTAATATTCAATCAAAGGAGGTTCGAGTTCAACAATGAAGGGTGCCAAATGAAAGCACGAACAATGATGATTGATCATTCAATAAAGTTGGTGAATCTCGACAATGCAGCTTACGAGTGTATTTTATGATTAAAAAGGGAAACACAAAAACTAATTGATTTTGTAAATACAATATTGAGATGCAAATTAAAGAAGTGATGCATTTATTGACGAAAACCAATTGGGCGACTAAGGATAAAATTGATGCAATTCGTTCATAGTCGACCAAGTAACATTGAATGGAAGGTGACACATAAGTGATGAAGGTGGCCATGTAATCTTAATTGGATCGGATTTAATATATGATGCTTTGCAATCGCTTTTGCGTTCTTTATTAAAAGAGATGGCGATTCAATTCATCAAATTTTAAAAGCATCTTGACTAGATGGAAAAACATTAATCAAAATTAACCAACGATTTGAAAAACAAAAGAATGACATTAACATTTGTGAATTGGCATTAAATGAAGGTGGTCGAACTGCTTAGTATCCCAATTCAGGCTCATTTAATAATATCGTCCAAAAGGCGATGAGTTACCCATTGTTATTATCTTCAAATTGATCACTTCGTTTGATCAATTTTTAATCGACTTGCCTTTAATTGCCTATCATCAACATGCATAAAACCAATATATACACCAGCGATTTGAGTTTTTTATCAAATTTTGATCATCCTAAGGAGGTGACTCTGGTTTTAACATCACCGCTTTGAAACTGACCGAGTTTGATATGCGATTTCATTGTTAACATGTTGCGACTTCACTGTGGGCATTGATCATATTTACATCGACGATTTCATTGAGAGACTGCGAATGCATCTTCACATGTCGAATTTGCCCAGTGAACTCCATGTTGATCAATAGATTGGTCTATTTTGGTGGAAGATTTGATTTTGTCATTGTGTCACAACGAATTCATAGTGTATTTTCCGTAAGGTAGCGGTATTGCTTGTACTCAGCTAGAGCAATTAACATTTGAGAGGCAGCGACTTGGTTTTATTATCAAAACTGGTCATCTTGGACAGCGACTCATCTTCCACCTTCAGCAGTGAAGATCTATTGGACAGCGATTCATATTGAAGAGGATGCGATATAGACATTAAGTATAATGTCCAAACATTAGCGAATCTCTTCATGCTACGACTCTATTTCGACATCATCGATTTCACCCTGATACATCAGCAATTACATGGGGCGATTTCAATTACATGGGCCGATTTCATCAAAACCCTTCCAAATTGATATCGGTGACTTCATAGGAGACATTCAGTGACTTCATTTCACCCATTGCGATTTTGAATGCGAGGATTTATGCATATGATTTTAAAAGGGGCAGCGATACTGAGTCTTATGAGTGTTCCACAAAACGTATTGATTTATCTTCAGCAAAGAGGCTTAGTTGAGGCCGGTAGCTATAAAGTCACCCAAGCGGCAATTTTCATCCGTGAAGACAACTTTGAGCATCAGCAAATTTTGATCAGCAATTCACAAGTGAACAGCGACTTCATTAAGAGGCACGGAAGTGACGTGTTGAAACAAGAATCCCTATTTGTATTGGACACCTTTGATCAGCGAGTTTGCAATTATTTTCATCATTACATCAAAATACATATATCAGATTATTTTGAAAACTTGCACGTCTGAGAAGGTTTATTTACGCATTTTGACGTACAAGAATCAGATCATATTACATGTTGGATAAATTGTAACTCGACCAATCATAAAGGTTTCCTTTATTTTACTTTGATCATCTCAGAGGCTTTGAAAGGATTATTATTGACTTAAGATGACTATGATCGATCAATGGTTAAAGACGTCACTTGAGAATATAAAGTCTCATTAAGGTTTTATATGTAATTGATTAATCATCACGAGACTAACTTAGCCAAATCTTGCAGGTGATTGGGACGAAGCGATTATTTCAAAAGAGTTAATCAAAGTTAGAAGATCGACATGAGTGGAGTCGTCATCACATCAAGCATTCACAAATGTTGAGTATCAAGATATATTGCATTTAATTACATACTTGCGATGAGTTACAAACATCAATCAAGATGAAGTCATTACATCCAATCACATCATTTCATGAGAAGGCATCTAGATTCGATGAATCTGGCTCATCCATCAAGGGGAGATAATTACTACATGGGCACAAAGTTTGATGTACCGACCATTGTCACTTATTGGTCAAATTTTCTAAGAAGGACATGTGTCCCATCATTTGTAATTGTATCATTGGTCAAGCATTTAATGCTTTGTAATGGGTTCAACAAAGCCTAATTAGGGTTTCTATCTTGTAATCTTGGCCATTGATCTCAAATCGACCTTAGCCATTTAAATTTAATGAGAGCACTATAAAAGGCCTCACTTCTTCATTTGTAAGGTTAATAGTTAGAAATAGTCAGTAGTTCATGTTGAAATGTGGCGACTGATAAGCAAAGTATTGTACACTCAGCAGGTATCCTTGCTGGGGTCCGGGGCCGGGTTGGGCCTCAGGCAGGCGTTCGGGGGCGGCAGCCCCTGAGAAAAACGGGGGTTCAGGGGTGGCAGCCCCCGAGAAAAAAAAAATTTTGCCGTTTTTCGTTGATGAAAACCGACATTGTAATAAAACCCTAAAAAGGCCGACTTTGTTTGTTGCCCTAAAAACACATGTTATAAGCGGCTAGGATGCTTAAGGCATTGTAAGGTTGATGTACTATTTTTGCTGGATAATAAGAAAGATTGGATGGCTGTGTATGGTCAACGTAACCCATTCTAGGTGAACCACGTTAAATCTCTGTGTTATCTGTGTCATGTTTTATTTCTTTATCTTTTGTATTTAAATCTGTGTATAATTGTTAGTTCATATTTGCTTCGGATCTGCTTGAAACCCTAACAATTGGTATCAGAGCGAGGTTTTCTGTAAATTGGCAGGACTTTCAGATTTGAGTGGAAGCAATGGAGGATTCCAAATTCAAGGTTGAAAAGTTTAACAGCCAGAATTATCAGTTATGGAAAATGCAGATGGAGGATTACCTATATCAAAAGGATTTATGGCGGCCATTGGAAGGAAAGGCAAAGAAACTGACCACAATATTAGATGAAGAGTGGGACATTTTAGATAGAAAGGCACTGGGATCCATTTGATTGTGCCTTGCATCGTTTGTAGCATTCAATATAACAGAAGCAAAAATGACTGTAGATTTGATGACAACATTGGCTAAGTTGTATGAGAAACCCTCGGTTTCGAATAAGGTATTTCTTATGAAGTGTTTGTTTAATTTGAAAATGAGTGAGGCAGGATCTGTAGCGGAGCACTTAAATGAATTTAATACAATTACCAGTCAATTGTCTTCGGTAAAAATTATCTTTGCAGAAGAGGTTAGGGCTCTCTTGATTTTATGTTCTTTGCCAGAAAGCTGGAATAGCTTGGTTATGGCTATAAGTAACTCTGTCTCTGGTAAAAATACTTTGGTATTTGATGATATTGTTGGTGTTATCCTAAGCGAGGAAATGTGAAGGAAAAGCATAGGTGAGACTTCAACATCATCAGGTAGTGTTTTGAATGTGGAGAACAGAGGAAGATCAAAGGAAAGAGGAAAAGGCCTTGGGAATGAGAAGTCACGAGGGAAGTCAAAGAAAGGATGCTCTCAATCTAGAGGAAAGAAAGATTGCTGGTACTGCGGAAAGCCTGGTCATCTAAAGAAAGACTGTTGGTCTCGGAAAAACAAAGAAGGAGACAAAAATGAAAATGATAGTAAGGAAGCTAATATTGCATGTAATACTTTACAAGATGCTTTAATCTTATGTTTGGATAATGTTAATGATTCTTGGGTAATAGATTCTGGGGCTTCATTTCATGCTACACCCCATAGAAAATATTTTCTAGATTATGTTCAAGGTGATTTTGGATAGGTATATTTGGGTGATGATGAGCCCTGTCAAATTGTTGGAAAAGAAAAGATAAAGATCAAGTTGCAGAATGGTAATGACTGGTTTCTACAGGAGGTAAGACATGTTCCTAATTTAAGAAGAAATTTAATTTTTGCAGGGCAACTAGGTAGTGAAGGTTGCATAGTTACCTTCTCAGACAGTATGTGGAAGGTCACTAAAGGATCATTAGTAGTAGCTAAAGGTGCGAAGGTAGGCACATTATATCTATGTAGTGGTAACATTTACTCTACCTTAGCTGCTATAGATAAAGTTACTGCAGGGACAACAACAATAAATGTTGCAAGAACAGATTCGATAATGTGGCACCATAGGCTTGGGCACATGAGTGAGAAAGGGATGAAAATCCTTCACTACAAAAATCTATTGCTAGGAATAAAGAAGATTGATTTAGAGTTCTGTGAGAACTGTGTTTATTGTAAACAGAAAAGAGTCAGGTTTCTCAAGGTTGGGAAAGAGAAGAAGAGTGAGAAGTTAGAGCTTGTACATTCAGATGTATGGGGACCGGCTCAGGTATCATCTCTTGGTGGCTTTTGTTATTATGTTATTTTTATTGATGACTCGACCAGAAAAACATGGGTATATTTCCTAAAACAAAAATCAGATGTTTTTGAAACCTTTAAGAAATGGAAAGCTTTGGTTGAGAATGAGACAGGAAAAAAGTTGAAGTGTCTCAAATCGGATAATGGAGGTGAGTATTGCAGCAAAACATTTGAAGATTACTGTTCTTTAAATGGGATTCGAAATTAGAAGACAGTTCCAGGAACTCCACAGGAAAATGGTGTGTCAGAGAGAATGAATAGGACTATCATGGAACGTGCGAGGAGCATGAGATTGCATGCTGGATTGCCCTTACATTTTTGGGTAGATACTGTACATACTGCTGTCTATTTGATAAATAGAGGACCTTCAACCCCTTTGGATGGTGGTATTCCAGAGGAGGCATGGACTGGTAAAAAGTTAAATTATTCTTTTCTAAAAACTTTTGGTTGCGAAGCTTTTTTCCATGTTGATAAAGAAAACAGAACCAAGCTTGATGCTAAATCTCAGAAATATACTTTCATTGGATATGGGATAGATGAATATGGCTATCGGTTATGGGATTTTGAAAATAAGAAAATAATTAGAAGTAGAGATGTTATATTTAATGAGAAGGTTATGTATAAAGAACAGATGCAGGAAAAGAAGCATGAACAGGACAAACAAGAATATGTGGTGTTGGATGAGATTCCTAAAAATGAAATGCCATAGGTACCTGATGCTCAGCAACAACAGATTGTCCCAAAACTCCTGCAAGTGTTAGACATTCTACGAGGACAAGTAGACCCCCTGAAATATTTTCTCCTTCTTTGTATTCTATTTTATTAACGGATTCTGGTGAACCAGAAGAATATGAAGAAGCAATGCAGGTAGATGCCAAACAACAGTGGGAGCTAGGCATGAAAGAGGAGATGGACTCCTTGATGAAAAATAAGACTTGGGAATTAGTCCCTTTACCTGCAGAAAAATGAGCCTTGCCTAACAAATGGGTTTATCGGCTGAAGGAGGAGGAAGGAGGCCAGAAAAGATATAAGGCCAGACTTGTGGTAAAAGGTTTTGCATAGAAAAAGGGTATAGATTATGATGAAATATTTTCTCCAGTTGTAAAAATAACTTCAATTAGAACTGTACTTAGTCTTGTGGCTGCAGATGATTTACATCTTCAACAATTAGATGTCAAAATATCTTTTCTCCATGGAGATTTGGAGGAGGAAATTTACATGTTGCAACCACAGGGATATGAGGTCAAAGGTAAGGAGAAATTGGTGTGCAGGTTGAAGAAAAGTCTATATGGCCTAAAGCAAGCACCCCAACAATGGTATTTAAAATTTGATAGTTTCATGGCTGAACACGGTTATCATAGATGTCATTCTAATCATTGTGTATATTTTAAGAGATTTGATAATGGCAGTTATATTATCCTATTGCTTTATGTTGATGACATGCTTGTTGCTGGGTCTAACATGCAACATATAAATGATCTTAAACAAAAATTAGCCAAGTCATTTGCTACGAAGGATTTGGGTGCAGCTAAGCAAATTCTCGGTATGAGGATTACACGAGACAGGAAAAATAGAACCTTGAATTTGTCCCAAAGTGAGTATATAAAGAAGGTGTTGAAAAGATTTAACATGCAGGATGCAAAAGCAGTTAGTACACCTTTGGCTGGTCATTTCACATTGACTAAGGAGATGTGCCCAAAGGCATAGGAAGAGGTTAATAAAATATCTAACATCCCATATTCATCAGCTGTTGGCAGTCTGATGTATGCAATGGTATGCACAAGGCCAGATATTGCACATGCAGTGGGAGTTGTGAGCAGGTTTATGAGTAATCCAGGTATGGAAGATTGGAATGCTGTGAAATGGATTCTTCGGTATTTGAAAAGAACTACTATGAAGGCATTATGTTTCAAAGGATCTAATGCTGCTCTAAGTGGATTTGTTGACTCTGATCTGACGAGTGATATTGATTCATGGAGGAGTACTACAGGGTATGTTTTTACTATAGGGGGAACTACAGTCAGTTGGATTTCTAGGCTGCAAAAGGTTGTTGCACTTTCAACCACTGAAGCTGAGTATGTTGCTGCTACAGAAGCCAGCAAGGAGATGATTTGGTTGCAATGTTTTCTGAAGGAATTGGGTCAAACACAAGAGGATAGCCCATTGTATACTGATAGCCAGAGTGCTATTCACCTTGCAAAGAACTCTGCTTTTCATTCAAGGACAAAGCACATTCAGCTCAGGTACCACTTCATCTGGACTATTTTGGAGGAGAGTCAGTTACAGCTTGAGAAGATTCACACAAGTGAGAATCCTGCCAATATGTTCACAAAGGCAGTTCCATAGGAGAAGCTGATTTCTTCATCAGTTTCTGTTGGTCTTCTTGATTGATAATTGTGGAATTTATACCAGTCAAGTCCTAGTGTTTTATCTAGTGGATGTTGCATGTACAGTGGTGTCATGTAGTATCGGTCTCCAAGTGGGAGATTGTTCAGTGTGGAGCCTAATCAGTCTCCAAGTGGGAGATTGTTGAAATGTGGCGACTGATCAACAAAGTACTGTACACTCAGCATGTATCCTCACCGGGGTCTGGGGCCAGGCTGGGCCTCAGGCAAGGGTTCGGGGGCAGCAGCCCCTAAGAAAAGTGGGGGTTCGGGGGTGGCAGCCCCCAAGAAATTTTTTTTTTTACCGTTTTTCGTTGATGAAAACTGACATTGTAATAAAACCCTAAAAAGGCCAACTTTGTTTGTTGCCCTAAAAATGCATGTTATAAGTAGCTGGGATGCTTAAGGCATTGTAAGGTTGATGTACTATTTTTGCTGGATAATAAGAAAGATTGGACAGCTGTGTATGGTCGACGTAACCCATTCTGGGTGAACCACGTTAAATCTCTATGTTATCTATGTCCTATTTTATTTCTTTATCTTTTGTATTTAAATCTACATATAATTGTTAGTTCATATTTGCTTCGGATCTGCTTGAAACCCTAATAGTTCAAGAAAAGAGAAGAGTCAAATAGATAATAATTAGAGTAGAGTAGGAAGAGAAGGCAAACATTGTTGCGAAGATAATGTTGCGAAAGACATATAAACTTCACTAAAGAAATGGTGAATTCTCTATGTTGACTCAACAATTTGCATGGTCTCTATACTTCTCAATTTAATTTCATGTTATTTAGATAAATGGAAGAACTTTGTTTGATCAATGGTGAAATTCGTACATCTATACTACTAACACCTTGCCGATGGTAATGTGCTCTGCGTAGTCAATGAGAATCATTCAGCTTAAGCTTAGCTTTAATTATCATTCTTCATTGATGTACATCAACTTGATGGTGTCTATGATTGTGGTGATGATTTGAAAATCATAAAGCTCTCCTTAGAAGATCGCACTAGCCTTGTGGAGATGTTCATAGCACATCAAAGAAAGACTTAGTTAGAGTTTTATCAAAGATCATCTATTGCTCCTACATTCCTAGAGTTAGAATTATATCTCTCTCAACCCTTATCATTTTTCCTTTTTTTTTAATCAAGTGAAATTCCGAGTTCCAACATCATTAAAAATTCAGATGTTCAACGTAATTACCATTGCAAGTACAACAAATCACATCAATACAATTGAAACTATCCAACAAGTCAAGACCTAACATAAATGAACATTGAAGTCATCCTAGTGATACCTTGTGAATCTTCATCATTTGAGAGACTTTACTCAAGAGAGGATAGAGTATTCAATACTTTATTCTGTGTTAGATAATGCATCAAAATACCATCAACATAATTGATGCTAGAAGGAGGGCATGACTACGATGAATTCCTGAACAACTAAACTCTAGATCATTCCAATTAATATTTTTGAGGATTAATCTTAAGGAATTGTTTTTACCCTCCTTTTTTCTCAATAGAATTAGTGCGAGATGGAGGGAATGATTGACAATGAATAAATGAGCACTGGATGGTGGTTCTTGTCAAGTTAATTTTAAAGCAGTATGGACAAGAAAGGAAAGTGATCACTAGACTATCAATTGGGCTTACAAACAAAAGAAGCACATAATGCATATAGAACCAGTTGAACTTTCAAGCTAAATCCAAGATTTTCTAGTTCACTCATTATCCAAAAAATCCCAAAAAAGTGGAAAACTGAAAAAAATTCTAAAAAACTGAAAAATCAAGAAAATTCAAAAAAAAAAAAGGAAAGATTTCTCAATGGAGCAATAAGGTCACGAAGATGAGCATATAGTTTATATTCTTCAAATTTGGTGGAAATTGAATGCACAAATTTACCCACATCATTTGTCCGAATTTGCATAACCACGACAGTGTAGAATCCATTAAATGAATGAACACGATGAAATGCATTGCTTGACATTCTTGTCAAAGCTAGAATCGTCAGCACAAGGAAAGATTTTCTTTTGGGATATCCCCGAAGAAGAAGAAGAAGAAGAAGAAGAAGAAGAAGAAGGTAATTCAATGTCCCAATGAGTGACGATCCGCTGTCAAGATTCTTAGGGATGATAAAAAGTCGGCTTGCTACTAAAGGAAAACTGTGCTTAGAGAAAATGTTGCTACCAACATGGTGTAGAGTTCACAATGCACCTCACTCCAAGTTTAATTACTCCCTATGTGAAATGGCTATAAATCAAGTTAGATTTTAGTTTGGCTGACGAGGATTATCCAAGGAAGAGTGTTTCATGAACAAATATTGTAGCAAATACCTTGTAGCTGAATTTAAAAGAGCACTTGAACAAGACATCGCTACATCATCTGATAGTAAAGGAATCCAAATTCAATTCAATGACACAATTTCATATGATGATCAATGTATTACAAAACTTGCATCCAAGGAGAAATATGCTACAACTTCATCCCGAGAGGGGAAACTATAGGTAGATAGTGTAGATGCGTAGGTTGAAACAATAGTAGTGACTAACGATGATCAATATGTCAGTCTGACAGTCAAAGAAGATAATGATTCACATCCATTACAAGAAGATGAGTCCCTTGAAGGATTTTCAATTATGCTACAAAATGAGATTATTGAGAATGAATTGCAAGAAGTTTCAAGTAGCAGCCTTGAACGAGAAAACAATCATATAAAGATGTTGAACAAAGAATTATAGGTTATCACAACCAAGCCTAAGTATGACAAACAATTCGAGAGGGCACTCAAATATATCATCACCATCATGCTATTCAAAGGGGCACTAAAATATCTCATGGAAGAAGAACAACAGGAGTCACTGCTAACTTTGTTACAAGACAAGCGAGTCACTGCAAATGGCATGATTCATCATCAACTCCAACCTCCTGAAGTAGAATTTTAAGAGTGGCCAGTTGATAACATTGTTCAATATGATGATCAATGTGTTACAATGAGTGATATCTTTGCCTACCTCACATCCAGGGAAGATAAAAAAATAGTGGAAAATGTTCAAGCCACCAAGATGATAACAAGAGAAGATCAATATGCGGAGACATTATGATATGAAGTTCTACGAAACATAGATTCCTATGGGGAGGATCATCAAGAAATTGAGAGGGAATACATAATAGAAGGCATAAATGACTTGAAAGGTCTTCATGACCTGCTATCACAAGATGCTTCACCATTTGAAGAACGAGGAACTAAGTTCTACACTATTCAACAAATGGAAATCCTTGATCCCATTCGAGAGGAAATTGCACTTGAGTTAGTGAGTGAAGAGGACTTTGAAGCGATGCTACCATCAATGTCAATATTTGAACAATCACTAGAAGAATTTTTTGAAGATCAATCACTTAAGGGGACTTTAATTTTTGGAGATATGCTTATGGAGCATCACAAGGATGCTTCATTTATGCTAGACATTAAACTTGTTGTCATCATGGAAGCAAAAAGTGAAAATAAATTCGAGGTTGTGCTACTTTGATTCCTAAAGATACAAGAAGATTCAGAAAGTAAAAATTTGCACACCAAAGATGTGAGTGGAATGATACATCATTAGTGGCGACCTCTTGAAATGGTTGAGGATCTTTCTTCCAATGATGCATAGGTGAATGGTGAGCAAGAATTTCCATTCGAACACAAACAATGCCAAGTTGTCTCTTTCATTGACCATAGCTTTGAAAATTATTATGATTTTGACTAGGGAGATTGTGGGAAAACAACTTGAATTTAGATTGATCACAGACCTAATGAGTTACCTCAATTGATAATTTTGAGTGAATATTTTCCTTAATATGAGATTTGCCTTGTGAGAACCTACTATTCCAAGTTCAAAGATGAATTTTCTCGTATCTGAACCATTATTGTCACTATGCTCATATTGCATGTCCCCAGAAACTTTGCAAAGTCATGTACATATGTCACTTTTCTGAGTCTTGTCAAGTCTAAGAGTCTTATATAGAGCTTAGAGTATGTTTTATTTTTGCATGCTTTAGTTTAGAGGTTTTGTTGAGCTAGATTGTTAGTTTGCCTTGAGTTATTTGACTCATGATTCTTTGGTGGCTCAAGTAGTTTAGTTAATCCTTTTCTTTCTCTAGCTTAGTTTTCTTTAGTTTTAGTTTTCTTTGAGTCAATCATTTTTTGTAGTTTAGGTGTCCTAATTGGGGACCTTCAATTGTGAGATGAGTGTTTGGGTTGTTTTCTTGCATGCAGGCAAGATTTTGGGTCTTATATTTGGTTCATTTTTTAAATATCTATTCATGAAATTCTTTTGAATCCGAGAATATTCTTCTCTAGCTTCTTCATTTGGTTAAGATTTGTACTTGAATTAGAAAATAATTTCTTATTATGTCTTGATAGTGACATCTTTTGATTACTATATTTTTACATGCTTAATCTAATGCTCTAAGTCATTGTGGTTTCTTAGGTGAAGTTGTGGCTAGTGAAACATCTTAAATCCAACTTGAGCACCATTGTAATTCTCAAACCCAAGCGAGCTTCATTGCTTACGAGCCAAATTGTAAGTGTGGACAAAATATGTGAAAGGCAATATCATGAGAAAAAGTGAGAATGAAAGTGAAAAGGGAAAAATCAAGAAAGAAAGAATGAGAAAAAATGAAAATATCGAAGTGTTTGGTTTTGGGAATATGTGATTACCTCCATCGGGGCTATGGACACCTGGCTGGCAATGGAGCAACATTCATGAGATTACAGCGATAACCTCGTCAGGGTTATAGACACTCGCTTGCAGTGAGGCTCTATCCAGGATGCTTATGAAGTTTGGATAACTATGTAGCTATTCAAGATGGATCCTAGGAGTCACATTGTTCTTGAGAAATGGAACGAATACTTTTGCACACCCATGGGTAATCATATACTAAGTACCTTGATATGGTTTGAGATTCTTCTCCCACTTTGAGTATTTTCTAGTCTTTGATAAGTTGGATTAAGTCTATCTTTGAAATGTTCAGGAACATTTATTCAAGGTGGCCCTAGATGTTGTGACGTATTCACACATTGTCACCCCATTAAACACGGTACCCCCTCTTTTCTTAGCTTAGTTGTTGTTAATAAGTGTCATAGTTTAGTATAGCTTAATGTGTGTCTCTCAAATTAAAAAATCCAAAAAAATTCAAAAAATTCAAAATTCACAAATTCAAAAATATTAATTTTTTTTTTTCAAAAATAAAAAAAAATGAAAATCATGAAAATTTGGCTAAGGCATGGAAAATAAGCAGTGCCTTTTATTAGCATTGTTGCTTTTGACTAGTGCTTATTTGCATCTTTACTGCTTTTCGAAACCATTGCATGCTTCATGTATCACTATTGCTTAGCAGCGGTACCACAACTGCTTCTAAGCGGTAGCATTACTACTTTTGTGCGGTGCTTATTTGCATCTTTACTACTTTTTGAAAGCATTGCATGCTTCGTGTATCGCTCATCATTGCTTTTAGCAATGCAAGATAGTTAAAATGATTTTTAACTTTCAATCAAATGAAGGTTCAAGTTCAACAATAAAGGGTGGCAAATGAAAGAACGAGCAATCATAATTGATCATTCAATAAAGTTCGTGAATCTCCATGATGCAACTTAAGAGTGTATTTAATGATTAATTTTGCAGTTTGATAAAGAGAAACACAAAAGAAAATTGATTTTGTAAATGCGATATTGAGATGCAAATTCAATAAGGGATACATTTACTCACGAAAATCAATTGGGCGACTAAGGACAAAATTGATGTAATTCCTTCATAATCGACCAAGTGACACTAAATGGAAGGTGACACATAAGTGATGAAGGTGGCGATGTAATCATAATTGGATTGGATTTAATATATGATACTTTGCAATCGTTTTAATGTTCTTTATTAAAGGAGATGGAGATTCAACTGATCAAATTTTAAAAGCATCTTGACTAGATGGAACGACATTAATCATAAGTACCCAGCGATTTGAAAAACAAAAGAATGTCATTAACATTTGTGAATTGGCATTAAATGAAGGTGGTCGAACTGTTTAGTATCCAAACGACATTAATCATTAGTACCCAGCGATTTGAAAAACAAAAGAATGTCATTAACATTTGTGAATTGGCATTAAATGAAGGTGGTCGAACTGCTTAGTATCCCAATTCAGGCTCATTTAATAAAATCGTCCAAAAGGTAACGAGTTACCGATTGCTATTATCTTCAAAATGATCACTTCGTTTGAACAATTTGTAATCGACTTGAATTCAACTGCCTATGATCAACTTGCACACAGCCAATATATACACCAGCGATTTGAGTTTTTTATCAAATTTTGATCATCCTAAGGTGACGACTCTCGATTTAACATCAGCGATTTCAAACTGATCAAGTTTGATACGCGATTTCATTGTCAACATGTTGCGACTTCACTGTGGGCATTGATCATATATACATCAACGATTTCATTGAGAGACTGCGAATTCAGCTTCAAATGTCGTCTTTGCCCAGCGAACTCCATGTTGATCAACAGATTAGTCTATTTCAGTAGCAGATTTGATTTTGTCATTGTATCACAGCGAATTCATAGTGTATTATCCCTAAGGTGGCGGTATTGATTATACCCAGCCTCTCAAATTCACATTTGAGAGGAAGCGACTTGATTTTATCACCAAAACTGGTCATCTTGGACAGCGACTCATCTTCCACCTTCAGCAGTCAAGATAAATTGGACAACGATTCATATTGAAAAGGAGGCGATCTAGACATTAAGTATAATCTCCAAACATTAGCGAATCTCTTCATGCTACGACTCTATTTCGACATCATCGATTTCACCTTGATACATCAGCAATTACATGGGCCAATTTCAATTACATGGGGCGATTTCATCAAAACCGTTCCAAATTGATATCGGTGACTTCATAGGAGACATTCAGTGACTTCATTTCACCCATTGCGATTTTGAATGCAACGATTTATGCCTATGATTCTGACAGGGGCAGTGATATTGAGTCTTATGACTGTTTCACAAAACGTATTGCTTTATCTTCAGCAAAGAGGCTTCATTGAGGCCGATAGCTATTAAGTCACCGAAGCGGCAATTTTCATCGGTGAAGACGAATTTGAGCATCAGCGAATTTTGATCAGCAATTCAGAAGTGAACAGCAACTGCATTAAGAAGCATCCAATTGACGTGTTGAAACAAGCCTACCTAGTTGTATTGGACGCCTTTGATCAGCGAGTTTGCAATTATTTTCATCATTACCTCAAAATACATATATCAGATTATTTTGAAAGATTGCAGGTCTGAGAAGGTTTATTTAGGCATTTTGACGTAGAAGGCTCAGATCATATTGCATGTTCGATATATTGAAACATGACCAATCATAAAGGTTTCCTTTATTTTACTTTGATCATCTTAGAGGCTTTGAAAATATTATTATTGGCATAGGATGATTATGCTCGATCAATGGTTAAAGACGTCACTTGAGAATGTAAAGTCTCATTAGGTTTTATATGTAATTGACTAATATAATCCTATCATCACGAGACTAACTTAGCCGACTCTTGCAGGTGATCACAACAAAGTGATGATTTCAGAAGAGTTAATCAAAGTTAGAAGATCGACATGAGTGGAGTCCTCATCACATCACGCATTCGCAACTATTGAGTATCAAGATATGCTGCAGTCAATTACATAATTGTGATGAGTTATAGAGATCAATCAAGATGAAGTGGTGCTGAGTCATCATTACATCCAATCACATCATTTCATCAAAAGACATCTAGATTTGATTAATCTAGCTCATCCATCAAGGGGAGATAATTACTACATAGGTACGAAGTTCGATCTACCTACCCTTGTCGCTTATTGGTCAAATTTTCTAAGAAGGACATGTGTCCTATCATTTGTAATTGTATCATTTGTCAAACATTTAATGCTTTGTAAAATGCATTCAACAAATCCTAATTACGGTTTCTATCTTGTAATCTTGGCCATTGATCTCAAATTGATCTTAGCCATTGAAATATAATGTGAGCACTATAAAAGGCCTCACTTCTTCATTTGTAAGGTTAATAGTTAGAAATAGCCAATAACGAATAGTCAATAATTCAAGAATAGAGAATAGTCAAATAGATAATAATTAGAGTAGAGTAGGAAGAGAAGGTAAAGATTGTTGCCAAGATAATGTTGCAAAAGGCTTGTAAACTTCATTGAAGAAATGGTGAATTCTATGTGTTGATTCAACAATTTTCATGGTCTCTATACTTCTCAATTTAATTTCAAGTTATTTAGATAAATGCAAGAACTTTGTTCTATCAATGGTAAAATTTGTATATCTATACTACTAACACCTTGCCAATGGTAATGTGCCCAAGGTAGTCAATTGGAATCATTTAGCTTAAGCTTAACTTTAATTATCATTCTTCATTGATGTGCATCAATTTGATGGTGTCTATGCTTTTGGTGATGATTTGAAAATCATAAAGCACTCCTTAGAAGATCGCACTAGCCTTGTGGAGATGTTCATAGATGTCAAAGCAAGACTTAATTAGAGTTTCCTCAAAGATCATCCATTTCTCCTACATTCCTAGAGTTAGAATTAGATCTCTCTCAACCCTTATCCTTTTTCCTTTTTTTTAATCAAGAGAAATTCCACTTTCCAGCATCATTCGAGCATTCGGATGTTCAATGTAAGTTCCCTCCCAGGTACAAAAAATAACATCAATACAGTTGAAGCTATCCAACAAGTCAAGTCCCAACACAAAAGAACCTTGAAGTCATCTCAACTGATCCTCTGTGAATCTTCAGCATTTGAGAGACTTTACTCAAGAGAGGATAGAGTATTCAATACTTTATTCTTTGTTTGATAGTGCATCAAAACACCATCACCAAGATTTTTTTTTTGATTTTTTCAATTTTTTTAGCCACATATCCTTCAACATCTTAAAAATAGATAGGTGGTAGATTGGGATGTTCTTAAAGAAAGACTTCACCAACTGGAATTTTCTAGCTAGATTTAGTAGTTTCTGTTTCCATCGAGAAAGTTTTTCTAAAACCTTTCAATAATTCCATTTCAAAAGTGATTTGTGGGACTTTTAGAAACAAGAGGCAAACTTAAATTATATTCTGAGAAGAAAATAACACTACAAGCTAAGATACTTCTTATTTTAGATTGTAGATTAGAGTAGACATTCAAAAATTAGATTTTAATTTTCTCAAAGTTAATGTGTCTACTAGACTCTTGGCATAATTATCGAGGATCTCTTTCCAGCTTTTTTGAGATATAAGCTTCACCAAAAGTTATAATTATGAAGCATTGTTGGTAAATCATTAGATTATAATTATGAACCATTTTAGATTGTACACCATGTAATATAATGCTACAATTAATTTAATATCTTTCATTATGACACATAATATTTTGAGCAATATTTTAAACTTATATGTAGATACTAAAAAATAATCATCTAATTTTTAAAGTAATATTTAATTATGAATATTATGTTTAGATTTTTTAATATTTATATATGTCCAAATTTACAATAATTACATAGAAAGGCATTCTATTTTAAAATAACAATAGGGCACTAGTTTTCATGTTATAGCTATATATAAAAACAAAAAATATAAATAAATATTTTTAGAAAATAAAAAATAAATTAAATTTATTTTCATCCTTAATTATTGATATTAAAAAATTTATATTATTTCAACACTATTATATTCTTTTCAAATTTTAAAATTTCATTAAGGATATAATTAACAAAAAAATATAAACGAAAGCATAGTAATTATACATAATTAATCTAACTCTCATTCAGTATGGTAAATTTTAATGATAGCATTATTGTTTTTAGTACTGTATTAAAAAAAAAAAAAGTGTTCAAGAAACCCTATATTATTTCATTCGATCAAGGTATATATAGGACATTTATTTTTTCTTATATGAACTCGCACTGAATGTGAGAGTTAGAAAATAAGACTAATAGAGACTTCTGCACTGAAGAGTAGAAGCCTTTGAAAAGGGAAACAAATTGCTATGGGAATGGGATGGGCAAACAACAAATGAAAACATTACAAAAATGGAATCCTCAAATTTAGAAACGTGGAAAGGACAAGAAACAAAAACATGAAATAAAGTTGGCCTAGTCACATAAACAATCAACTTAGTGTGCATCGTTCCTTATGAAAGGGTGCTTGTCTAACAACTCAAAGGCCCAAAAGGCTAGTGGAATAATTTTCTTAATGAAGAAGATGATGACTTGGACTAGAGTCAAGTTGGAGCCAAGAATAAAAAGAAGAAGAAAGCCAATGTTGGAGGAGAGAATAGATTTGGATGACTGTTGCAGAAAGATTCCAAGAACAAGGATGCAACAAGAGAGATTTCTAATGGAAAATGGAATATAGAGTACCTTAGATGGTCTCTTGGAAGCCCATGTGTTCATTTGAATTTAGAAATTCAAATAATTAGGAAAATGGAAATTAATTTCGTCAAATTTGGATTTGTTTATCTTAATTATGGGATTAGAAGAATTTATTTAAATGGGGTGATGATTAATTAATCTAGATTAGTTAATCAAAGGAGATTATTGAAATGAACTATATAAATAAATCATTTAGATCTATTTATAAGTAGATGAATAGGAAAATTAATCAAATTACTTGTGAATTTAATTAATTGGAAAGCGTGATTAATTAAATAACTATGTATTTAATTAATTATCTTCAGACCACTTTTAGGTGTATACACCTAAGATTGCCCTTAGAGCAGTCGTCAAAGTTATATTTAATCCAATCATCATTTGGAGGGGTCCAATGACAATATTTTCTTAATATCAATTTGCTTGAATTCAAGTCTAAGATATTATGAGTTATGCCCTGGCCTTGTTTAATTCTTAGATGTAATAGACTTTGCATAACCTTAGAAGGACTAAAGGAAGAAGCATTCAATTTCTCTTTAATCTGTTGTTTGATGATTGTTGGTATACATAATTATTCATCATGGATATTATTACACCTTACTTAAGTTTACTTAGGATAATGCATTTCATAGTAGTTTGGGTATGAGACACTTGGGTGTTTGTGCCACATTGGGATAGTGTGTGTAGGGGAATTTCCAACTTTTATGGTGTGATCTTGTTATTACACTATCATATCCACTTATTGTGGAGTGATAATTCCACCTTCAGTGGGTGATCCACCTCATGTAGAATATTTTATTGTTTCTCCTACCTACCACACCTATTTCCTACCTACCCTTGTTTCTTATTGAGCCACATGTCATGTTTGTGTGCTCACATATCCATATAGCCTTATATAAGTAGGCTCATCTACATTATATGTAACAACAACTATTTATTTATTTATTCATGAGAATATAGTTTATTCTTGTCCTATATTTTGTCTCTATTTTGTACTATTCATTGAGCTCTTGATCTTGGCAAAATCTCACATGGTATCAGAGCCATTAGAGTGTCATTGATTCGTCTTTGAGAGGCATTATTGTGGCGTTAAGAGGTAGATCTGAGGAGCAACATCTTTCAGAGGCGTCCTAGATCAGATCTAACCTTGCCATTGCGTCCGGATGGTTGTTTCCATGCATTATGACTATAAAGTCAATTTTGGAGATTGGGGGAAAAATTTTGCCCAATTTGGGCGGTATGGTATGGATTTTCAAATTTTTTTAAAAAGAAAAAAACAAAAAAATTTCTGCCAAAACAAAAATTTCATTTTCAATCTGCAGAAAATAAAAATTCATTGAAAAGTTTTTTGTAAATCAAAAAAAAAAAAAATTAGTATATTTCATGGGGGAGGTTTTATTACCTTTACCTCGTACCATACCCTTCGGCAGTTTATTTTCTGCAAGTGCCGTACTTTATTTCCGGCAACCTTTAGTTTTGGGGAAACCTCTCGTACCTACCAGCCAGCGACACATATTGACCACCGACCACTCGCCAACGACCCTCCACCTCCCGGTGACCTTCCGTTGCATCCGCCGCCTTGAGAACTTCCGAGTTGCTGCTGCCTGTGCGAACCCCTGCTTCTGGCGGTCATCTATCTATGGCTCTGCCTTCCGACCATGGCTACCATGTCTCCGTCTCCAGCCAGCCATGCTCTCTGCTCCCATCGGCTCCGCCTTCCCACCGACGGCCTCTCCGTTCACCACCGACGGACCATCCTATCTTGGCAGTCCCTTCTCTTTCGGTGACGCACATCTCCGCTGTCTTCCTGGGCTTCCTACGCTACCACACGACCCTTTGATGTAGACCACGCCACATCACTACCTCATCAGCAGACACACCGGCCAGTGATATCCTACCACATCCGATTTTGTGCACCTAGTTGGAGTACATGTCATCGCCATGTGGCATCCTAGTCATAATTTCATACAACACACAAACCAAACCGTACTGCCATGTCAGCTTTTTTAGCCAATCAGATTTTGACATATCAGTAGTCTGTACCATATGAATGCCCGGTCAACAGGGGAGGCCGAATTTTGGTGATGGTCATACAGACGTCAAATTTAACCTTGTATTTTTTGACGTCATCATTTTTTTGAAAATTTGGTAGACCCCCTCTGTTGAACTTTTCAATTTTGTAGTCCAACTTTGGAAGGCCATATGTTGCTAATTTTTGCTCCTTTTTTGGTGCACTTTTTTTTTTAAATGGGCTAATTTTTTGTGTACTTTCTTGTGGTGGCATTATTTTCTTATTTTGATGGACAGATTTTTCATAAATCTCAGTTTTTGGTAATTGTACCTATTCAATCCTCGTTTTTGCAACTTCCGAGACTCTGTTTGGGTTCATACGAACTCTTTTTCAGGTGCCCTTTTTTGTAAAGTGCATGATTTTTCCTCTACTTTCATAATATGCTATTAGTTTACAAAAATTCTGGGTAGAAATTGTACTTTCAACATATGGTCTTTTTTGGCCAATTTGGCACTTGTATTGTATAGATCTATCTTGCTGGTCTTTTGCATTGTAGTTCTCAGCCTATTGGGGTAGTTGTAAAACAAAATCAGAAGTCCAACTTGCCATTGTTTGCAAGTGGCCTATTGTACACGCACTACATATAAAGTGTCAAAATCATCATTTTAGGGGGGTACTTTGATTGATTGAATTTGGGGCATGTCTCTTGTGCTTTTGTGCTCTTGTGTTCCTTTCTTTTTTTTTTTCTGCTATGGGTTCTCCTAATTCTCCTCCATTAACTTCTCATAATTATGCTACTTGAAAAATTGATGCATAGAGTAAACGTATGGAAAAAGGACTAACTCATTATATTGATGGACCTATTGTTGCTCCCGTTGATCCTAAGGTTGATCTTGTTGGTCACTTAGATTGGCTCACTAAAAATATCATGCCAATTGGTACCTTAAGAAATTATGTATCAAAAGATCTCATTTTTCATATTGAGAATTATACTCTAATCAAGGATGCTTGACAAAAGTTTCAAGACTTGTATGGTCAAGTTGATGAGATTAAGGGATATCAGATTGATAGTGATCTCACCATGTTAGATCCCAAGCACTTTGATACTATACAAGATTATGTCACTAAGGCAAAAGAGTTTATGACACAACTCAAGGATTGTGGCATTGATGAGAAGGATACTCAATTGATCTTCAATTTGATGGGCAAGCTTCCACAAGAATATGCAACATTTGTTTCTAGTTTCCAAACCCATAAGATGACAATGGGTTCAAGATACACAATGCGTACATTTGATGCTTTCGCTGAAATGTTGATGATGGAACAAATTAAGTTGATAAGCATGGGCATTCTTAAGACTTCTAAGTCTTGAGCATTAGTGGAAAATCAAGAAAACAAAGGAAATCAAAGAAAGGACAACTCAAACAAGAAGAAATCACAATCAAAACCTAAGGAAAAGGAACCATCTTCTCCGCAACAAGGAGATTCATCCTCTTCCAAAAGGGACAATTCAGCAAAGAGGGAGAGACCTATGTGTCATATTGTAAAAATTTTGGTCATGAGGAGTGTCGTTGCCATTCTAAGAAGATTCATGAGCTCTCACACATCCTCAAAAAGCACAACATTGATTTGCCTAATGCCTACAAGAAGGATGATTCATGAAGTTCTACTTCCTCACAATCAAAAGGGAAAGGGCAAGCATTCATGGCTTCAACAAGTGGGATGACTCACTCTTTTGGGACAAGAAAAGGAAAAGCTCTTTGTGCTACTACAAGTCATGATTCAGGGAGATGGCTTCTCGATTAAGGGGCTTCTCATCATATGGCATCTTTGCAGTCTATGTTCTCTTTATTTGAGCCTTGCACGATGCCACAGACTTTGATGGGCAATCATACATACATGGATGGGATTGGGAAAGGATCTATTGCCATTGGAGACAACTCCTTTAGTGATGTGTTGTGTGTACCCCATTTGAGAAACAATCTCCTTTCAATCTATCAAATCACACATGGCACAACTAAAAGAATTGTGGAGCTAACACTTAATTTAGTTTTCATTAGAAACTTGGAGACTAGAGATATCATTGCGATTGGGGTGGTTGATCATGCATCTCGGTTATACTCCTTTTCATATTTTGTTGATGATGATGATTTCACATATGATGATTCTACACATGATGATCACACTTCTTGTGATGGTTCAGAATTTGAGGAGAACTTTGGGTACTTGAACTTGGGGATTCTCACATGTGACCTTGTTATTGAGCCTTGTGTTTCATCTCCTCCTATTGATATCACATCACCTATTGCACTTGTTGATGCAGATAGTGTGATAGTTTTTCCTTCTTGTGATTCAGTGCAATATGATATATCTTGTCTTCCACCTTCAGTTTCATGGGATGAGTACTTGACAGACATTGCAGGTTTGTTCGTTGAATCCTACATTGCAGATTTGGGAGACACCATTGACGATGTTCATCTTCTCTTTGATGAAGATGATCCTTCTTCGATTGTTGCAAGGGAACACTATGACCCTCTTGTTTATTCTCTACATGATCATTCCTTCAAGGTCGACATGATTGTGGATACTTATGTACAACAGTTGGAGGAGGTCTCTTTATCCTTTGAGGAGACATGTCAGTCTTTGGGACATGTTCTACATTCATCTCCACTCGATCTTGGAGTACCTTTTTTAGTAGTGTGGAGAAGTTTACCACCTTTGGAGGGGTTATCTTTTAGCATCGACATGGGGACACTTAAGAAATTTTCAGAGATTCCTTTCATCATGAGTTTTTTTCATACATCTTCCCTTCATGATTGGGGAGATTTCATGGATACACCTTTGGTTTTGTTTCTTCCTAAGGGGAGGAATGTTGTTTGACATTCATGGAGCATTTTCTTCATACATCATCGAGCTTCTATCATTGGTGTAGATTCTACATTGAGGGGGAGCTTCCTAGCTTCTCTTCTTCTCTCATATGGGGGGGGGGACTTTTTCCTCACATGGGGATTTGTTCATCACATGCTTCTATGAGAGTTCTCTTGTATAGCTTTCATCTCTCTTTTGGGGAAGGGTTTTTTCCCATTGGGTTTTTCTCTCTTTCCTCTCTTTGTGAGAGATTACATTGTATTGGTTTGCATGCATTTGCATTTGTACATGGGTACCTAACATGGCCTTGTAGTTGGGACCCATCTTGCATTGCTTAGTTGCATTGTAGACTTAAGTGCATTACCCTAAGTTGCACTTAAGGGGGGGTGTTGGTTTAAATAATTGTTCATCATGGATATTATTACATATTATTACACCTTACTTAAGTTTACTTAGGATAATGCATTTCATAGTAGTTTGTGTATAACACACTTGGGTGTTTGTGCCATTGGGATAGTGTGTGTAGGATAATTTCCACCTTTAATGGTGTGATCTTGTTATTACTCTATCATATCCACTTATTGTCGTGTGATAATTCCACCTTCGGTGGGTGATCCACCTCATGTGGAATATTTTATTGTTTCTCCTACCTACCACACCTATTTCTTACCTACCCTTGTTTCTTTTTGAGGTACATGTCATGTTTGTGTGCTCACATATCCATATAGTCTCACCTATATAAGCAGGCTCATCTACATTCTATGTAACAACAACTATTTTTTTATCTATTGATAAGAATACAGTTTATTCTTGTCCTATATTTTGTCTCTATTTTGTACTTTTCATTGAGCTCTTGATCTTGGCGAAATCTCACAATGATGTTAAACAACACCTTACTATTTCTAGCCTCCTCCCTAAAAATCCTATTGTAATGTTCCTTCCAAATGTTTCACATGATAGAAGGGGGATTTGGAACCATAGGTTTCTTATAACTAGATGAGTAAATGGACTATGATTCTAGTATTGCATTATTTCTATCATATTACCTAGGAAGGTCCACACAATATTAATTTTTCCAAGTATCTCCTCCTAGACTTCTTTTGCAAATTCTCAATATTGAAAAATGTGATCTATACTTCCAAGATCCTTGCAACAAAGAGTGGACCAGTTAACAAGAGAGAAGCCTCTTTTGTTCTAGTTATGAATTGTCAAAATTTGACCATGGGCAGTATTCCACCAAAAATAAGTAATTGTTGGAATTAGACCTTTAACCCATATGATATTCCAATTGAATTGCTCCCTTAAATTAGCCTCAATTGCATTGTACGCGGGTTTAACTTAAGATGCCAAATCTAATCATCCTCTCTATGAGGGGAAAAAAAGGAGTAGTTGCCCAAGGTTAAACTTAAATGTTGAGCCTCCTCCATCATTTGACTTTTATTGACATCGGGGATGCTTTTACTATTCTTGACATGATCCAAAAATGTTTTCCATTTGACCTCGTCTCCCTGCCATGATAGGTATCCTTGAACAAGGGTGCCAGAACATTCTATGAGAGCATTTTTTACCAAGTTGAATTGATTTAGATTAGCTAGAGCTTTATCTTTTAACCACATATCTTCCCAGAACCTAGTACATCTTTCATTCCCATTTATTTTTTCCCCCTCCCATAGAAATATCCTGATTATGGATAGATTATTCAAAATGGAAGAACTAGAAGGCAACTTATTGTCCAAAAGAATAATGCCATTGCTTGCATTATTTAGATATTTGGCTTTGAATATTTTTGCCTTGTCTTTCACATTTTCAACCAACTGCCATCCAACTTTAGAAATTAATGCCCTTTTGAAAGGTTTAAGTTTTTTTAATCCTAGACCCTCCCTCCTTTTTAAGCTGTAAACTTTCTTCCAGGGAACTTGGGGGGGGGGGGGCATACGAGTTCTTTCCACCATACATGTCCAAAGGAAATGTTGGGACCCTTCTTTTCTTAGCTTAGTTGTTGTTAATAAATGTCTTAGTTTAGTATAGCTTAATGTGTGTCTCTCAAATTAAAAAATCCAAAAAAATTTAAAAATTCAAAAATTCAAAAAAATTTAAATTTTTGTCGAAAATATAAGAAAAATGAAAATCATGAAAATTTGGCTTAGGCATGGAAAATAAGTGGTGCTCTTTAGTAGCATTACTACTTCTAAGTGGTAGTACTACTGCTTTTCAGCGGTGCTTATTTGCATCTTTACTGCTTTTCGAAACCATTGCATACTTCGTGTATCACTTTTTCTCAGCAGCAGTACCATGGTTGCTTCTAGGCGGTAGCACTGCTGCTTTTGAGCGGTGCTTATTTGCGTCTTTACTACTTTTCGAAAGCATTGCACCTTTCATGTATTGCTCATCATTGCTTTTAGCAATGCAAGTCACTTAAAACAATTTTTAATATTCAATCAAAAGGAGGTTCGAGTTCAACGATTAAGGGTGGCAAATGAAATCACGAGCAATGATGATTGACCATTCAATAAAGTTGGTAAATCTCCATGATGCAACTTAAGAGTGTATTTAATGAGTAATTTTGTAATTTGATCAAGGGAAACACAAAATCAAATTGATTTTGTAAATATGATATTGAGATGCAAATTCAAAAAGGGACGCATTTACTGATGAAAACCAATTGGGCAACTAAGGACAAAATCAATGCAATTCCTTCATAGTCAACCAAATGACATTGAATGGAAGGTGACACATAAGTGATGAAGGTGGCGATGTAATCGTAATTGGATCGGATTTAATATATGATGCTTTACAATTGCTTTTATGTTCTTTATTAAAGGAGATGGCGATTCAATTGATCAAATTTTAAAAGCATCTTGACTAGATGGAATGACATTAATCATAATTACCCAACAATTTGAAAAACAAAAGAATGTCATTAACATTTGTGAATTGGCATTAAATGAACGTGGTCGAACTGCTTAGTATCGCAATTCAGGCTCATTTAATAATATCGTCCAAAAGGTGATGAGTTACCGATTGCTATTATCTTCAAATTGATCACTTCGTTTGATCAATTTGTAATCGACTTGCCTTTAATTGCCTATGATTAACTTGCACACAACCAATATATACACCAGCGATTTGAGTTTTTAATCAAATTTTGATCATCCTAAGGAGGTGACTCTGGTTTTAACATCAGCGATTTGAAACTGACCGAGTTTGATAGGCGATTTCATTGGGAACATGCTGCAACTTCACTGTGGGCATTGATCATATTTACATCAACGATTTCATTTAGAGACTGCGAATTCATCTTCACATGTCGAATTTGCCCAGTGAGCTCCATGTTGATCAATAGATTGGTCTATTTCGGTGGCAGATTTGGTTTTGTCATTGTCTCACAGTGAATTCATAGTGTATTGTCCCTAAGGAGGCAGTATTGCTTATACCCAGCTACAACAATTCACATTTGAGAGGCAGCGACTTGATTTTATCATCAAAATTGATCATCTTGTACAGCGACTTATCTTCCACCTTCAGCAGTCAAGATCTATTGGATAGCGATTCATATTGAAGAGGAGGCGATCTAGACATTAAGTATAATGTCCAAACATTAGCGAATCTCTTCATGCTACGACTCTATTTTGACATCATCGATTTCACCCTGATACATCAGCAATTACATGGGTCGATTTCAATTACATGGGGCGATTTCATCAAAACCGTTCCAAATTGATATCGGTGACTTTATAGGAGACATTCAGTGACTTCATTTCACCCATTGCGATTTTGAATGCAACGATTTATGCCTATGATTTTGGCAGGGGCAGCGATACTGAGTCTTATGAGTGTTTAACAAAACATATTGCTTTATCTTCAGCAAAGAGGCTTCATTGAGGCCGGTAGCTATTAAGTCAACCAAGCGGCAATTTTCATCGGTGAAGACGATTTTGAGCATCAGCTAATTTTGATCAGCAATTCACAAGTGAACAGCGACTTCATTAAGAGGAACCCAATCGACGTGTTGAAACAAGCCTACCTAGTTGTATTGGACGCCTTTGATCAGCGAGTTTGCAATAATTTTCATCATTACCTCAAAATACATATATCAGATTATTTTGAAAGATTGTAGGTCTGAGAAGGTTTATTTAGGCATTTTGACGTACAAGGATCAGATCATATTGCATGTTGGATATATTGAAACATGACCAAGCATAAAGGTTTCCTTTATTTTACGTTGATCATCTTAGAGGCTTTGAAACGATTATTATTGACTTAAGATTATTATGATCAATGGTTAAAGACGTCACTTGAGAATGTAAAGGTCTCACTAAGGTAATATATAATTGATTAATATAATCAACTATCATCATGAGAACAACTTAGCGAAATCTTGCAGGTGATCGCAACGAAACCATGATTTCAGAAGAGTTAATCAAAGTTAGAAGATCGACACGAATGGAGTCGTCGTCACATCAAGAATTCACAAATGTTGAGTATCAAGATATGCTGCATTCAGTTACATAATTGTGATGAGTTACAAAGATCAATCAAGATAAAGAGGCACCCAGTCATCATTACATCCAATCACATCATTTCATGAAAAGGTGTCTAGATTTGATTAATCTGGCTCATCTATCAAGGGAAGATAATTACTACATGGGCACGAAGTTCGATCTACCTACCCTTGTCGCTTATTGGTCAAATTTTCTAAGAAGGACATGTTTCCCATCATTTGTAATTGTATCATTGGTCAAGCATTTAATGCTTTGTAATGGGTTCAACAAAGTGTAATTAGGGTTTCTATCTTGTAATCTTGGCCGTTGATCTCAAATCGATCTTAGCCATTGAAATATAATGAGAGAACTATAAAAGGCCTCACTTCTTCATTTCTAAGGTTAATAGTTAGAAATAGTCAATTGTGAATAGTCTGCAGTTCAAGAATAGAGAATAGTAAATTAGAGTAGAGTAGGAAGAGAAGGCAAAGATTGTTGCCAAGATAATGTTGAAAAAGACATGTAAACTTCATTGAAGAAATGGTAAATTCTATGTGTTGATTCAACAATTTGCATTGTCTCTATACTTCTCAATTTAATTTCAAGTTATTTAGATAAATGGAGGAACTTTGTTCGATCAATGGTGAAATTTGTATATCCATACTACTAACACTTTACCAATGGTAATGTGCCCAGGATAGTCATCTGGAATCATTTAGCTTAAGCTTAACTTTAATTATCATTATTCATTGATGTGCATCAACTTGATGGTGTCTATGCTTCTGGTGATGATTTGAAAATCATAAACCACCCCTTAGAAGATCACACTAGCCTTGTGGAGATGTTCATAGCATGTCGAAGCAAGACTTAGTTAGAGTTTGATAAAAGATCATCCATTGCTCCTACATTCCTAGAGTTAGAATTAGATCTCTCTCAACCCTTATCCTTTTTACTTTTTTTTTAATCAAGTGAAATTCTACTTTCGACCATCATTCAAACATTTAGATGTTCAGCATAAGTCCCCTCACAGGTACAACAAATCACATCAATACAATTCAAGATATCCAACAAGTCAAGACTTGACATAAAAGAACCTTGAAGTCATCTCAAGTGATCATTTGCGTATCTTCAGCATTTGAGAGACTTTACTCAAGAGAGGATAAAGTATTGAATACTTTATGTTGGCATTATGTGAACCGACATGAAGACATAATGATATTGTATGTTGTCATAGATGTCAATATGAGACATGGTGAGAACCGACACATGTGATAGGTGAAGAGAGAGGAACCGGCATATGTATCAACCAGTTTATATGCCAAAGTGAAGCGGCACATTTATTCAAGGTGAACCAGTATGTAGTTATGTGAACTAGCACATGGAAGCATTGTATGGTTACGGGTTGGTAGGTAGCTTCCACTTTAGGGTTTCCAGTTGGAGCAACTCAAGTGACTCAATTGGTAATCTTCGTGTGATGAGTTAGTAGTATGATGGAGGATAGATCGTGTTGCCACGTAAGCTCTATGCGCGTGAAGGATCTTGCATGAAGAAGACTATTCCTATCCACCTCGGGAAAGTGCGAAGTCTGTCAAACGGTGATAATGTGTGATGGGTTATCAGCCGTCATGAAAACGGTGGATAATGGACAATGGAGAATGTCTTGAGATCGATTCAAGATTGTTGCATTTAATGCAGTATGATTCAACAGTCAGGATCAAACAGTTTGAATTGCTTAACTTAACAGGTTTAGGGTTTAGGGTTTCTGCTACCAACCTGTATGTTTCCTATAAGGTCGATGTTGTGTTTCTTTCTGAGGTTGTTGGCAAAAGTTGTGAGTGTGTATCCAAGGGAAGTGATACGTGATTCTTGCCAGACCAAAGGAGAGAAGAGATATCTGCAAAGCGAATGTGCAGAAGGTGAAGAGGAGCCAAAACGGATCTGCATTAGCATTGTGTGCTGTTAACAGATCATTGTAATACTTGTAGATCTCTAACCACTTCAACAGTTGTGAAATCCCCTAGCAGGGTAGCCGTAACTAGCTTGATTCAAAATCCCTTAAATCAGGTGGTCTTAACCAGCTTGTTTAAAATCCCTTAACCGGGTAAATCGAGGCTAATGAGTTCTGAGAAGCTTGAGAAGCTTAGGAGATCCTTTCAGCTATTGAGTTCTTGAAATCCTCTAACAAGGTGACCCTACTGGGTTTAACCCTTAACCGGGTGATCCCTAACAGGATCAGTTCCTACCAGAACCTATTGTAATGTCCTTAACCAGACAAGGCTCCTAACAGAGCAGACTTCTAAAGAGTTCAAAAAGAAGCTTGTGGGTATTCATCCCCACCGTGGTTTTTCCTAGTTGGGTTTGCATGTGAAAAATATGTGTGTCATGTGAAATGCTTTTGTGTTGGGATGCTTTGTTTTACCTGTTAATCACATGAAGGTTCTATGTTTTATGCTTGTCTATAAAACATATTGAACTCATTTTTGTGAAAATCTGATGGTTAAGTTTACTTGTTTATGCATGAGAATATAATGATACTGTGATATAGAGCCAAGAGGAAAGCTTATTGAGTGACCGGTTCATGACTGGTTGAGCTATATTGGATGTTGTCGGTTGCACTCTATTTTACCGGTATCCCTGTTTGTTAGTCTTTTGGAGCATTTTTTGTCAAACTGGTTTTAGATAGTTTTGGTGTTTGTACTGATTCACCCCCCCCTCTCAGTACCGGTTTGGTACTAGTGGTTCATCATTGAGTTATCAATTGGTATCAGAGCACTTCCAGGTCCTCTATGCTGTAAGCCTAACCGCTTGAGGAAAAGATCCTAGACAAATGATGAAGAGGGAGGTCCAAAGTTTAACAGGGAAAATTTTTGTATATGGAAAGATAGGATGAAGATATTCATCAAAAGCATGGGTGTTCAACACTGGAGTTATGTTAAAAATGTATATGTTGTTCCTACCAGTACTCTCACCGATGACCAAAAGAGAGAGATACAAGAAAATGGGCAAGTCATGGAAGCCCTCATCAGTAGTTTATCTGACATTGAGTTTATTGATGTTCAGGACAAGGGAAACCCCAAAGAGGTTATGGGATGCTCTTGAAAATATCTATGGTGGTGACGAGCATGTAAAACAGGCTAAGGAAGAAAGCCTAAAAGGGAAATTTGAAGACATGTAGATGGTTGAAGGAGAGACCATTCAGCAGTATGGAATAAGAATCAAAACAGTTGTTGGAGAAATAAAGAGTGCAGGTGGAAAAATAGAAGATTCCACTATGGTAAGTAAAGTCCCGAGATCCTTGTTGTCGGTCTATGCAATAAGGGTTGGTGCTATTCAAGAGCTGAGATCAATAGACAAGTCTAAGGCATCCTTGGACTCCATCATAGCCAAGTTGACAGCCTATGAGCTGAATAGTTTTGATGGTAGTGTTCAAAAGTTAGAATTAGCTTTTAAAGCTTCTGCCATACCATCCAGAAAAGGAAAAGAGGCTAGCACTAGTGGGGAACCTAGTCAGAACAGAGAAATGAAGGATGAAGAGTTTCTGATGGAATTTGAAGCTCTTCTAGCCAGGAGATTCCCGAAAGGGACTGGTAAATTCAAAGGTAAGCTTCCTTTGAAATGTTTCTCCTATAACTAGATAGGACATATTGCTATGAACTGTCCTAATAGTGACAACAAGGATAAATAGGAAAGGTCCAAGAAATTCAAAGGAGGAAACCAGAGAAATTGTTTTGTGGTAGTTGATGAAGGTGCCACAGATGAGGAATCAGAAGATGAAGAGAATGAAGACATTGTGTTTGTTGCTATAAAGGAAGATGTGGCAGACAAGAAGGCTCTTGTCTCCTAGTTTGATGATTCCAATGAGTGGATCATTGACAGTGGCTATTCTCACCATATGACTGGTGATCGGAGCAAGTTTCTATCCTTAGAGGAGTATGATGGTGGTGTGGTTCACTTTGGCAATAATGCACCATGTATGGTCAAAGGAAGAGGGTCCATCTCTTTGAATGGAAAGAGTAGTGCTGACAATGTGTACTGGGTTGATGGTCTTAGACACAACCTTCTAAATGTTGCCCAGCTAAATGACAGTGGTCTCACTCTGCAATTCAAGAATAGAGTTTGCAGAATCAAAGGTAAAGATGGTAAATTGGTAGCCACCGGCATGCAAACTAAAGGTAACCTATTTCATCTAAATGCTAATATAAGTACATGTCTTATGGCTAAGCTTGATGATAGCTGGATATGGCATAGGAGATTCTATCATGTGAACTTTGACAACATTGTGAAGGCTAGTAAGATCAAGGCAGTTAGAGGGTTGCCGGTGCTAAGCAAACTAGATAATACCTTCTGTAGAGAATGTCAATTGGGGAAAATGTCTTCCTCAACCTTTAAAGGTAAATCTTTCACTGCTGACAACTTCCTTGATCTTGTGCATACTGATCTATTTGGTCCTATGAAAACTAGAAGTGTGCAGGGTGATAGGTACTTCATGATTCTCATTGATGATTGCTCAAGAATGATGTGGGTCACATTCTTGAAAGACAAGTCTGAAGCTTTTGGGAAATTCAAAGCATTTAAAGCATTAGTGGAGAAGGAAAGCGGTAAAAGGATCAAATGTCTCAGAACTGATCAAGGAGGGGAATTCACTTCCAGTGAATTCAACAAGTATTGTGAAGAATTTGGCATCAAGAGACAATTGTCTAGCCCCCGGACTCCAGAGCAGAATGGCCTAGTAGAGAGGAATAACCGGACTATGGTTGAAGCAGCTAGAACAATGTTAATCCAAGGAAAGGTTGCTCACACCTTCTGGAGAGAAGCAGTGAGCACTGCAGTCTACACTATGAACCAGGTACTCATCAAAAAGGGTAAGGACAAAACTCCTTATGAGTATTGGACCAATAAGACACCTGTGGTTAACTGCTTTAAGGTATTTGGTAGGAAATGTTAAATCAAGAGGAGTGATCATCAGGGTAAATTTGAAGCTAAATGTGATGAGGGAATATTTCTAGGATATTCCACCAAGAGTAAAGCTTACAAGTGCTATAACAATAGGACTCAAAGAATTATGGAAAGTATCAATGTAAAAATTGATGAATCCTCTGAGAAGACTAAGGAAACTGGCAGTGAGCAAGTTGTAAATGAACCGGTTGCAACCTTCTGGGAACCAGTTGTCAGTCAACCTAGTACCAGTAACAGTGTTCTTGAACCGGTGAATGTTGATACTGATGAAGATGAGGATGAAGAAGAAAATCAAGAAGAACCAATTAAGACCATTCCTTAGTATGTCAAGTTGAATCATGATCCCAAGCAAATCATAGGTGATAAGGATGTAGGAATCCTAACTAGAAGAAAGATTAGAGAAAACTTATGTATGATCTTTGAACTTGAGCCTAAGTCATTCAAAGAGGCTCGTAAAGATGAAGACTGGATCAAGGCAATGGAAGAAGAGCCTGACCAAATAGAAAAAAATGGTACATGGTCCTTGGTACCCAGACCAGAGCATAAAAATGTCATTGGCACCAAATGGGTGTTCAAAAATAAGTTGAATGAGGATGGCATAGTGATTAGGAATAAAGCCAGATTGGTATACAAAGGATAGGCTCAAGAAGAAGGTGAAGACTATGGGGAAACCTTTTCTCTTGTAGCCAGACTGGAAGAAGTTCGTATGCTTCTTGCATATGCAGCTTTTAAGAGATTCAAGGTATATCAAATGGATGTAAAATCTGCATTTCTAAATGGTGTACTTGAAGAGGAGGTTTATATTGAGTAACCAGATGGGTTTGCCCTATCTGAAGATAGTGACATGGTATGTAGGCTACATAAAGCATTATATGGTCTAAAGAAAGCACCTAGGGCATGGTATGAGCACCTACATTCCCATCTTGTGAAGATTGGATTTGAGAGAACAAGTGAAGACAACAACATCTACTTGAAATCTAAAGGAGATTAGATTCTGTTCTGTGAAGTTTTTGTTGATGACATCATCTTTGGTGGAGATGATAAGATGAGTCATGAGTTTGCTGATGAGATGAAGAAAGAGTTTGAGATGTCACTCATAGGGGAGATTAAGTTCTTCATTAGACTATGAGATTTTGTAAAGAGATTGAGGATAGGAAGAAGAATGAAGAAGAATTGACCAAAAGACAAAGTGATGTAGCAAATGAGAACACAAGACTTAGCTATGAAAATGACATGCTGAAGATAGATCTGATGCATACTCAAAATGTCTCCAATGAACTGATGAGATAGAAAGAAGTCTTAGAAAGAGAACTAGAAATTGCAAATCAACATAAAGAAAAATTCAAGAAAAGCTTAGAGGAACTTGGAACCTTGCTGAAGATTCAAAAACCTGAAGGTGACACTTCTGAAATTGGCTTTGAAGTTGGTGAAAGCTCCGATACTGCAAATACTCAGGATCACAACAAACCGATAAGACAACCTAATGCATTCAAATTCAATGGAAAATGCTTTACCTATAATAAGTATGGTCATAGAGAAAATGTATGTAGATCTAGAAATTATTAGAATATCAACATACCCACCGGTCAATGTTCTAAATGCAACAAAGTTGGTCACAACTCTGAAAATTGCAGAATGAATATGAGATGTTATGTTTGTGGAAGATTTGGACATTTATCTAATCAATGCAGAACACAAACCGGCATAGGTTATGGGAAAGTTATTTAGAAGAATAATGTAACTTGTTATGCATGTAACAAGATTGGGCATATTGCAAAATTCTATAGAAGTAAACGATCACTGTTAGACACCAAAAGTTCTAGCTTGAAAGGTAAAGAAAAAGTTGAAGAGGTTAAGCAAGAATTCTCAAAATAATGGATTAGAAAAGTTGATCTAAATATTGAGAATACTCCTCCACCGGTAGAACCAATCAATGCTTCACCGGCAGGATAGAGTGATGGTTCATCGACAAGTCAGAGAGGTGCTCCACTGGCAGGAAGTTCTTCATCTAATTGAAGAAAGTTTCCTTGAGGGTTTGGCAATCTAATGACACATGTGCTATTATTCCCTTGGGTAGAGATGAAAGTACTTTATTACCGGTAGACAATGTTAAGTGAATACTTAATCAACATACATTTAATGTGGTAGATGGTAAAAAGACACTATAAATTTGAGGTTTTGGCTCCACTTCATTTCACCGAGATTTCAAACCTACAAAGAGTGCGAAGATTCCAAGCTAAGGCATTTCGAGCAAGAGGAAAGAACACTTCAAGCAATCATCCATCCTAAAGGCAGTAAAAGGTATTTTATCATGGCATCCACCTCAGCACTTGAATATATAGAAAACCCTACTGTTGTCAAAGTTATAAAAAGACCTAGGCCCATATTTCAATTAGTTCCTGAAGTAGCAAAGAAAGATGATACTTTAGGTGCTTTTTCTCAAATTCCTAAGGGAGTTGTTTATGCTGAAGACCCCAGAATTTACATTCACTATAACATTGAGGAACTAGGAGATGAAGAGATTAAAACCATGTTTATAACTGTCATATGTGATGAATCCGGCAATGTAAAAGATGAACATAATATCATTGAAACCCTAGGATTTACATAGATCCTTAGCATTCCTGAATTCCCCAAGGATGTGATTAGGATAGTCTTAAGCAGGGTACATGGTGAATTTTTCTGGTTAGATGCAATTCACAAAATCACCAAGGAAGCTGTGAAAGTTGTCATAGGGTTGCCGACCACCAGTAAAAGGCCTGACAAGACTAAAAAGGTCTCCAATGACCTAGTTATAAACCTAACTGGTGCCACATCTGACAGAAGGTCCTTAAGAGTAAATGATGTAACAGATATTAATGTGAGATTTATCAGCATGATATTAGGATATAAAGCTACTCGTGCAAATAGACTTAATTCAGTTTCAAGTTTATGCATTAAGAGTGCTTATGATATGGTCATAGATAATGAAAAGATTGATATATGTGAGTGGTTGAAGCATGAATTAATTGACAACTTAGGCAAGGTTAAGAAGGACAAGAAAGGAACTTTAAAATTTGGAAATCTGCTAGTATGTCCAATGCTACATATAACCAAACAGGCTCCCGGTATAGGCTACAAAGAACTTGGATAGGATATACCGGTAGGTAAACAAATAACAGAACTATTCAATAATATGGGAGAAGACAAAGAAAACAATATCCGTGATTTTTTTCAAGCACTTAAGGCCAAAATGAAGAAAAGAATCAGATTATCACAAAAGATTGTTGACAAATATAATGATGAAATATGCTTTGTAATCAAGAAGGATGAGATCTGGATGGAAGCAGTCATCCCTAGGACAGTTTGGGTAATGGAGATGGGCTATGAAACAGATGATCATATAATTGAAACATATGCTAAAGCACTTCTGGAAGCCCCTAAAGAACCTAAGGAAAAAATATTTGGTAGTGCAGAAACTATTGAAAGCCAAATACAATCTAAGAGAAGAGTGAAAAAGGTTGAGGCAGTTGTAAGAAAAGGTTCTAGGCAAGCAAAGGAAATTAAGGATAAAATAATGGAACAAACAGGTATAACAGAGGATTAGTTAGCAGCTCCACAACCTGAAACTCACCTATCACCGATAGGCACGTCTTTAGAGAATGACATGCCTACAACTTTCAAGAGAGTTGTAAGGAAAAGAGATCCCTCATCGGCAACCACACCCTCACCTAGGAGGACAAGACAAAAACAACAAGTAGTGAGATCTCCGATAAGAAAGGCTACACCAAAGAAGAAGAAACTGACACCCAAGAAGAAGAAGAGGACAAACAAGGACTTGGCCCTTCTTGACATACTATTGAATGAAATTACAAAGGAAGGGAAATTGAAGAATATAGAGAAACTATATGACACTTTGACAGCTGATGAAAAAGAACGAGTAGAAAATAGTGTTATATTGCATATGGATATGTATAAATTTTTTTTTATGGAAGTAGTAGATGAAGTACCAGATGAACTATTTAAGAGACTGGAAGCAAGGAGACAAGCAGTAGTAGAACTTGACATGAAAATAAAGATAGAAAAGCTACTTGCTGTATACCTGGTGAATTCACCCAAAGAAATTGATGACTTAATTGCTAAAGCCAATCGGTCAGTATTTTCTACTGTACAGCAACACATTGCTTTAATGGTTGGAAGAGTTAATGAGGTGACTGAGGAGATAGAAAATGCATGGGACATTTTCCTAGTGGAAAAAGAAAAACAAGAAGAATACATGAGTCACAAACCTATAAAGGTATATTAGAAAGAAACAGATAAGGGTAAAGGTAAAGTTGGTGGACCACCCAGTATCAAGGTTAAAGACAACTTACCCCCACCTCCTTTAATTACTCCACCAGTAAAAGCCACAACAGCTACAAAAAATCAACCAATAGTTGAAAGTATGGATGTAGAGGATGTTAATCCTAATCCTAAAGTCTTATATAGTGGATGTTGATACTCAAAAGATCAACATTGTGGTAGATAAAGATACAGCTGATAAGACTGACATGGCTAGTAAGCCTCCAGTAGCTAAGCAAACTAATAACACACAGGAGAAACTAACAGATGACAAAGAGCAATAGGTAGAGACGCAGACTCATACTGAGACAATGCAATAAATAGAGAAACAAACAGAGCAAAAGGATCCTGAACAGGAACAACAATAGAAACAGGAATAGGTTCATAAGGAAACAGTGCCACCGGCAATTGGAGAAGTAGAAAAACCATTACTTAAGGAAATGCAAATACAAACAGACCTACCAGAGGTTAATACAAGCTTGGTTACTTCCACTAGCGGTACTCAGAATGTAGGTTCCTCATCATCAGGCTACAAATCAACTAATGTGACTGAGGTACTCTTAGATTCAATTAAAAAGATAATAGATTGCAGCTCACAAGCTTATAAGGCAATAGATGACACCATACCAATTTTGAAGGTAATTGCTCCTAATTGTAATATAGACTATAAAGATTCTATAGGACAACTTGATACCTTCTGTAAATATATCACAAAGAACATTGAGAAAATAAAGGAAGAGACATTGAAGGATAAAGTAGAAATTGAAAAGCAAAGATTCTTTGATGAGAAAATAAAGAAGTATACCAGAGATTTTGACACACTTCTACCGAAACTGTGTAATTTATTGAAAGACTACAAAACTCTGTACAAAGACACCTGTAAAACAAACTTTTTGACTGTAGACATGGATAAGAAGATGAGCAAGGTACAAGATGAAATCAATAAACTTGCAGATAATTTTGTTAACTCACCTGATACATTATCAGTTTTTGAACAGAAGATAACAAATTTTGAAGAATAATTACTTAAATTGGAAAGAGAAAAAGAGAGAATAGTGAATAAGGCAAAGCATCTAAGATTAAAACTAAGTCCAAGATTGGACTATCTAGGATCATTACAGAAGGAAATATCTGAGACATCGATACAAGGACAGAAAACATTGCCAAAGCATTTGCAGCATCTCACCGGTACAGTTAAAAGAATAGAGACAACAATAAGAGACAGTAAAAAGTTTATGGAGAGTATAAACTTGATTTTGGCAGATCGATTTCAATTTGTAACTACTCAGTTACAAGGTTGAAACTACAAACTCTACTGACATCTTGACAACCTTTGTCATTGATGCCAAAGGGGGAGTAGTGGGATGAGAAAATTCAACATCATAGGAATCATGTGCTCAAGGGGAGCACACACATTTTTGGTAACATTTTTTTTGGACTTCACATTTTTGGATAATTTTTGGATACTGATAAGTCGGTATATTGACATGTTTTTATCAGGACTTTTAAGTTTTCAGTATCTTTTGGGTTGCACTATGGTAGTAAAATATTGTGCATTGACTATATGTAATCCATGTTTTAAAAATCAAACTTAAGAAATCATGTTTGAACCTTGCCAATTTCTTCCTGCAGCCATGCCAATTTATTCCTGCAGCCAAATGGTTTGTCTCTGTGATATGTGGACTATTTAGGATGATTTCATATGTGAGTTAATGAATGTATTAGTTAAAGTAAGATATATATGTGTGTCCTTGTATTCTGTTTCTATTTTAGTGCAGGTAATAATTGATGCTGCAGTGAAGAATTCTCTTCCGTGCCTAAGGACTGGAGAATCATGCCAGAGAGCTAGAGGTCAAATTGAAGGAGATTCAAGTGAGTGCGATCTAAGGCATAATCAGAGTAGTTGTACTTCACCATGGGAGTTTAACACCAGTACATGTTTAATCTATAAAATATTTCTTTGGCGTGCAAAGGATTGTGGTTCGGTTGTAGGTCCCGGAGACAACTGAGAGGGGGGCGGTGAATCAGTTGTCTAATAAATTCAAACCAAAAACTTATTAACCAACTTAATACTTAATACTAGTAAATCAGTTAAGTCTGCCGGTAGATAGTGTTAATAGTAAATTGCTATACCAGTAAGAATTAATTCATGAAACATAAGCACAAAGTCATCCACAACACATGACACAAATATTTGTACGTGGAAACCCTGTAAGGAGAAAAAATTCAGTGGGAAACCTTACCCATAATCAGATGATACTACTGCAGATAGTAAGTGTATAAGAGGGGTTTGTACATGCAGAAAGGCCAACAGCCTAGAGCTCACTGCTCAATCACAAATGGGAGTCACACTGACTACAGTTGGATGGTTAAATCCAATAAGAATGTACTGCACAAAATAGCATCTTCATATGCTAGATTCAGTACCGGTGTAATGCTGATATGCTTCTACAAAAACCTAACTTCACCTTCAAATGATGTCTTTGTGTATGCCTCTGCTTTATCTCGCATAAACCTTTACTTAAATCTTTTTCGCATTCCACACTTGATCTTATAAATAAGATCTTACATTTATATCATACCCTAAGACCAATTTTAGTAGGTCGACTCTACAAGATATTACAATAAAAATATTTTACAAACAATACAATATCCGATGCAATAACCGATTGAACATGTCGGCTTAATGCATTTACAACAATAATAAATCATCTCCATAGCATGCCATGCTGATCTGGGAAAGATAAACCTGCCGGTGTAACCCTAGATAACCTGGACCTATTTGCCGATAAAAGCAAATGTGCAAATAAGAATATACCAATGATTATTATTTCAAAATAAAGTGTCCACATGATGTCTTTGATATTACCAAGTGTCTTCCATGTCATTCCAGGTACCGATGAATATTATATCCCGTCGGTTAATCATATATCGGTAATTGTTGCACAGTTTACTGTTTGCCGGTGAACGTTACTAGATCTCCAAAGTAGGTGTATTTAGTAGATGTTGACATCAATGACAAAACCATACCAAAATACCAACAATCTCCCCCTTTGGCATTGATGGCAACATAGGATGGAAAAACCATCAAAGTGCCAAAATAGTAATGCCAAGTGTAAAACCAACAATCTCCTCAAAGTGACAATCTCTCCCCCTAGAAGCAACATGAGTTATTTTATGTTATCCTATACCAATTTTCACCATGGATATCTCTCCTCAATTGATAATGTGTTTTTCCATATATCTCTCCCCCTTTGACATCAAATGCCAAAGCTATAAATTTTAAGTCCATACAAAAATACCAACTACTCCCCCTGAGAAGTAGCTTCCTCATCAAATACCAGAATAAAAGAATTGTCCATTTAACTCTACCGGTTGATGACAATCATCAACTGTCTAAGTCTCTATCGATGGAGGTATGACTCCGAGCTGATCTCTGAGATACTCAAAAGTTTCCTTAGGCAAAGGTTTTGTGAAAATATCTGCAAGCTGTTCTTTAGTATTCACATAAACCAGTTTTATCTCCTTTTCTTCAACTTTTCCCTTAGAAAATTTATTTTGATAGAAACATGTTTTGTTTTAGAATGTAATACTGGATTCTTAGATATATCAATTGCTGCAGTGTTATCACAATATATGGTAATAGGTTCCTTGCATTTTACCTTTATGTCTTTCAACATTTGCTTAAACTAGAATACCTATGTATAGTTTGTTGCTGCTGCAACATATTCTAATTCTGCTGTTGATAAAGATGTACAACTCTATTTCTTACTTAACCAAGAAACTAATCTCTTTCCAAGAAAGAATGCTCCTCCAGTGGTGCTTTTTCTATCATCCACATCTCTTGCCCAATTTGCATCTGTGTATGCATATAGATCAAAATTTTCATCTTTAGGATACCATAATCCAAGATTTGTTGTGCCTTGTAAGTACTAGAAAATCCTTTTTACTACTGATTCATGATTTTCCCTAGGATTACTCTGAAATCTAGAAACTATACACACTGCATTCATAATATCTGGTCTAGTTTGTGTCAAATATAGTAAACCTCCTATCATAGATTTGTATCTAGTTGGATTAACAGGTGTAGATTCATCTCTTTAAGATAATGTCATTTGTAGTCATAGGTGTGCTTACCGGTTTAGAGTTCTCCATCCCAAATTTCTTAAGTAGTTCTTTCAAGTACTTAGATTGACTAAAAAATATGTCTTTATCAGTCTGTAAAATCTGCAATCCTAAAAAGAATTTTATTTCTCCGATCATAGACATTTCAAATTCTTGTTGCATTTCAAGAGAAAACTCTTTGCACAATTCATCTTCTCCTCCAAAGATTATATCATCAACAAATACTTCCATAATCAAGATGTCATCATTAGTTACTTTGTAATATAATTTGCTATCTACATTTATTTTAGTAAAACCAATCTTTAAAAGATACTTATCCAATCTTGCATACCAAGCTCTTGGAGCTTGTTTTAATCCATATAGAGCTTTTCTTAATCTGCAAACCATATCATTGTCATCTGTCAAGGAAAATCCATCAAGTTGTTCAATATAGACGTCCTCTTCAAGATCTCCATTCGAAAATGCACATTTAATATCCATTTGATAAACTTTGTAATCCTTGTGAGCTGCAAAAGCCAAGAATAATCTAACTGCCTCAATTCTAGCTACCAGTGCAAAGGTTTCATTGTAATCAACTCCTTCTTTCTGAGAATATCCCTTACACACTAGTCTTGCTTTATTTCTGACAACCTTACCATCTTCATTGAGTTTGTTTCTAAACACCCATTTAGTTCCAATTATATTTTTATTTTTAGGTCGGGGAACTAATGTCCAAGTATTATTTTTCTCAATTTGTCCTAATTCTTCTTCCATAGCTTTAATCCAAAATTTATCTTCACATGCCTCATTGACAGATAATGGTTCAATTTGAGAAATAAGACATACCTCTTCATTTGCCAATCTTCCTCTTGTCATGACTCCTTTAAATTTGCTTCCAATTATCTGATCTTCAGAATGATTTAGTCTTACATACTGGGGCGTCTTAGTCTGTTGTTGTTCTTCAATTTCTGTGGAATCCTTTGATGGTACCGGAGTAACTGGATCATCATTCTGTGCCGGTGGATTTATATTTGTCATAATTTCTATTTCCGGTTCAAAGTCTATATACCTTGAAGTTCCTTTGAATTGTTCATCAATCTTTACATTTGTACTCTCAACATTTTTCTATAATCTTTTATTAAAACACCTATATGCTTTACTCTTAGATGAGTAACCAAGAAATATTCCTTCATCACTTCTAGGATCAAACTTGCCAGTATACTCATCTCTTCTAATATAACATTTACTTCCAAAAATTCTGAAATACTTAAGAGTAGGAGTATTACCAAACCATAGTTCATGAGGGGTCTTACTGGTTTCACCTTTGATGTGAACTTTGTTGAATGTATAGACAGCAGTGCTTACTGCCTCTCTCTAGTGTACATGTGGTAGATTTGCTTCTGATAACATACTTCTTGCTGCATCCAAAATAGTTCTATTTTTTCTTTCAACAACTCCATTCTGTTGTGGTGTCCGAGGTGCTGATAACTGTCTTTTGATTCCATTTACTTCACAAAATGTATTAAAGTCTTTAGATGTGAATTCTCCTCCTTGATTTGATTTTAAACATTTAATTTTCTTACCGGTTTCATTTTCAACCATTGCTTTGAATAGTTTGAACTTCCCAAGTGCTTCTGATTTTTCTCTGAGAAAAGTAACCCAACACATTCTAGAATAATCATCAATAATTAGCATGAAATATCTATCACCTTGTAAGCTTTTAGTTCTAGCTGGACCACATAAATCAGTGTGAATTAAATCAAGGGCATTATTGGATTTTTCTGGAATACTTTTGAAACTAGCTCTAAGGTGTTTTCCAAATTGACATTCCTTGCAAATTGTATTCTGAGGTTTCACAATTTTAGGTAGATCTCTAACTGCCTTAGAAGTACTGATTTTTACCATGCAATCAAAATTTACATGACAGTCTTTTATGCCATAGCCAACTTTCATCTATATGTGCAATTAAGCATGTCTTTTAACTATTATTTAAATGAAAGATATTACCTCTAGTTTGATTACCGGTTGCAATTTCCAAACCAGTTCTATTCATGATTTTGCATTTTCCATTTTTAAATTGTAACTGAAAACCTCTCTCAACTAATTGACCAACACTTGAAAGATTATGTTTTAATCCTTCAACATAGTAGACATTGTCAGTGTTATGTTTACCATCAAGAGATATTGAACCCTTACCTTTGATTGAATAGGATTTGTCATCTTCGAATCTTACTAAACCACCATTGTATTCTTGAAAGTTCAAGAATTTATCTTTGTCTCCAGTCATGTGATGTGAGCATCCTGAGTCAATAATCCATTCATCCTTTGATTCAACTTTAGCTTCTAGGACTTGTTCTACTGGTTGAGAAATAGGTACCAGTTGATCTTCTGTTATAGCAACAAAGACCCATCCATTGTCTGCTGGATCCTCATCAGAATCATTAGTCACACCTTCATCAGCAATGTAACAAGATTTATCTTTGTTTTTCTTAAATCTATATCTCTGATATTCAGGATTAGGTTTGTATGTTCTTCTAGCTTCTTCTCTTAGTCTAGCATGTCTATCAGGGCATCTTGAAGCCATATGACCAATCTTATTGTAGTTAAAACATTTAAAGGGTGCTTTACCTTCATACTTACTTCCAATTGGGCCTTTTGGCATTTTTCTTGCAAATAGTGCTTCAAGTTCTTCAAGCTCTTCATTCTCCTTCCTGGTTTCTTCAAGTTCTTTTGCATAAAAGGCTCTCCAGTCTGATTTGTCAAAGGAGGGAGCAGATGATGTTGATGCTTTGAAAGCCAAATCAGTTTTTATAGTAGTAACAGGACCAAATTCCTCAATTTCAAAAGTTGAAAGTTTTCCAATCAATGTATCCCTAGTTACTGATGTATTAGGCATTGTTCTCAACTCATTTATAGTAGTAACTATATATGGTGAAAATGGATAACAATAATAACAATATTGAAAGGCTAAATGAATTCAACCACAAAACCCTAGCCTAACAATCAACAAAGATCCACCATAAGATATGAAGATTACCTAAGACAATGCAAATCACATGAAATCACAAAGATTATACCATCACATGTCCAATAGGGTTTTGATCTCCATTCTTCCTATCTCCATTGATCTTGCTTGATATATATTTGCTCTCAGATTTTATGTGCACAAGAGCTCAACAAAGAACGGAATGTGGTTGCAAGTAGGATCGTAATGTAGTCAAGTCCTCCAGATTGTCGATTAGCGTTTGATAATGAAGGAAGGCATCTCCTTAAATAGAAGACACAATATGAAATGGAGGGATAAGATTGAGAGGTGTAAAAAGGAGGTCGGCTAGGATTAGAGGGTAGGTAGAAGAAATAGTAAAATAATGAAATGGGTAGGTAGTGTAGGAATTAAGAGATGAATGACATGTGTCATGTGTAGAAAAGGTTAATGAATTAATTAAATAAATAAAGATTTATTTAATTAATAGAAGAAGTAGGATAATTAAATAAATAAGATATTTATTTAATTTAGGAAAAGGATAATTTAAATAAATAAATTGTTTTTATTTAAATGAGAAATAAAGCTAGAAGAGGATAAATGAATTAATTAAATAAATAAAAACTTATTTAATTAATAGAAGAATTAGGCTTAGATAATTAAAAAAATAAAATATTTATTTAATTAGATTGGACAATTTTAGGTGTCTACATTTTGCCCCTCTTTGAGACAATGCAGCTTGTCGCGTTGTTTCAAAGAAGATGAGATGAACTGATACAGAGATGCCCCAGAATGGGAATGATATGCACCCTCGAGAGATTGGATGAAAATGTTTGGAAAGATTGCAGACAATCTCTCGATAACAAAGAAAGGCTAGAATGGAATGGTCGGATAAAGTGACAAAGTCATGGGATAATGAAGTCTGACTCGGGAAATGAAGGCGAGGGCTAGGGTAGGCTATAAGATAGATAACGGGGGAAAATACATCCTCATTGTCATCCACGCATCCACAAGAGCATATTGTAGAGTGAAAATTGAGCAGCAGCAGTCAGCAGCGATGGCTTTCGTGCATAGATTCGACCATGTTCGTCGATTTCAGAGGCCAGTAGAGGCAGGAGAGCTGGTAAGTACCACCAAGCCTCCTTGTACTTTGATGCATTTAATTTTGTCATTAATGCATGCTAGTTAGAGCAATAAATGCACTTAGAAGTAGGGCTAAAAAATGTCAAAAACTGTTTAACCACGTTTGCGTCGGTGCCAGCCGTGTCTGTGTCCACCAGGCGCGTCTGTGTCGATGCCAGGCACGTCTGTGTCTGGAACCGCGTCTGCATCGAATGCGGGTGCGTCTGCGATGTGCAAGGGCATCTGCATAGTATAGTCGCATTTATGCATACCATAGGCACGTCGATGTCATACAGGCACGTCTGTGTTTTTCAGGCGTGCTTGTGCAGTCTATAGGTGCGTTTGTGTCAGTCAAGCGCGTTTGCATTGAAAAAATGCAAGTTTTGGTCTTCTAGGTCAAATCAGCAGTTCTGTGATGGACATACGCTGTCGATTGGATAAGCTGCTGAGAGGATACACTCAAGCAGGTCCTCTAGGAAGACTAGGATATATCAAGGCACTTTGTGTTGAATAGTGAGTACCGAGATATGAGCAGCACTTTGTGATGAACAGGGAGTGCAAATGTGAGTAACACTTTGTGATGAACAGGGAGCGTCACACACGTAGTACTTTGTGATGAACAGGGAGTACCACTAGGATAAATAGTAACACTTTGTGATGAACAGTGAGTGTCACTAGGATAAATAGCTATGTGCATTTAGATAGCGAGTAGCATTTTGTGATAAACAGTGAATGCCACTATGACTGACATGATTGATTTGCTTGACTGCAGGAGTACTTGCCGATGCTGGAGTCACGGGAGAGATTCCCGTCGACATAGAGATTGCGACCTGAGTTGTCGTTTCAGGATAGAGCTGCCATCGAGGAGATGGGTTTGAGACATATATTGTATGTGCCTGAGTTTTGGGTGAACATGGGACTATTGACTACACTGGCGGAGAGATGGCACTCTAAGACGTACACATTTCATCTGCCGATGGGTGAGATGACAGTCACCCTGGAGAATGTATATAGGATTATGCGGATATCGATTGATGGGGAGCTGATTCCGTACGATCGAGACGAAGACAGGGATGCCCTTAGACAGGTGTTCTAGGATCCAAGACTGGAGATGAGGGTGGGACATGTGGTATGGGATACCATGACATGGATAGAATTAGCACTACCAATAGTGTTGGCAGGAGTGATCAGTGAGTTCCTCTGTATCAGTTTTGTACCATTTTCTATAATGATGTAGACACCTGCGGGTGATTGTAGCCATATGATTTTGACATCATTGTATCATGACATTTTATATATATATATATGAGATGATTCATCTTTGCAGCAGCTATATGCATCCGTGCCTATGTGATGTATGTTTCTATGTGATGCTTATGATATGGATGCAAATATGTATATGATACAATGCAATATTTTTTTTTTTTGTTCTTTTATGTTTTATATGTGTATGCATGATGCAAATGTGAATGTAAGGAATGCAGATGAATATGATAATGCAAATGTAAATTGTGCTAACAGGTGTTGTGTGCATGATGTGATGCAGTTGTGATATCTATATGTATGTATGAGATGCTTATATGTGGTAATGTAGGTGTAGCTACATGAAATGCAAATGTTTTTGGTGTGTCATTATACTCAGTCATGTGATAGTGGGCTAGGCGGACTCAAGAAGGATTATGGAAGTCAATCAAGAAAGGGGGGATGAAAGACAGAAGATATGAAAGTGAAAGAGCTTCTTGTGCGTTATCATCATTGAGCTTTATTATGGCAAAATAGGTTATGACAATTGAGGCATATGTTCGACCCAGAAAGTCATTGTACTTGTTTGCATGGAGATAAGACAGTCACAAACAAGGAATGCCCCAGTTCATACTAGACTCACAGTGTCCTCATATCCTTGAACAAGTCATAGCATTACTAAGAGACAATCCACAGACAGCAAATACAAATAGGTGACGATACCCCATCCTCGCCTTTCTAGTCAAAGACATCCTGGAGATAGAATCTCTAGTCAGAGACATCCCAGAAAAGCTAAAAAACATGTCACCAAAAAGATAAAATCAAAAGAAAACCAAGACTCGACACCAACATCCACTGTAGTCCTCAAGTTTAGTGTCTCTTGTCACTTGTAGAAGTCTTATTTGATTGTGGTCACAATGTTTACTTTCACAAAAAGGATAGATAGCACTGAACCATAATGTTGTCTGAGTCTGCTAAAAGATTTGATTTGTTGAAGCCCATTATTGCTGCTGTGTCTCATCTGAAATTGACTGAATCCATGAAACTGATACTTTGTTGCGGAGAAGATGAAACTTTATTGCGGATCTATGATGCAAATGCTGCTTTATTGCGGATTGTGCGCGAATAGCTTGAAGGAAGCTGGAAGAAACTGTACTCATTGAAACATGTGATGTTCTCAGTTCCACACCCATTACTAGATGTAGGATTTTTCCTTAGCCACAGATAGGATTTGATTTATTATGGATGGAAAGGGGTGAAAAGGGATGGTTAGTATGAATGGCTAACCAATCTTAGGTAGATCAATAACAAGTCATGATGGGAATGGGTAAGTTTATTATGGATGGATAGGTTGTGAGTGTGTGCAAAGTGAAAGGATGAAAGTGAATCCTGAAGGAGGGAGGAGCAAAGTCTCTATGCATGGCGCTGGGAACCCAGTTTTCACCATGGTACTTGCCCAAGGTGCCACCGAAGTGGTTTTCACCGTTGGACGAAATTATTTCTCTTTACTTTTTTCAAATTTTCAATGTTTTTTGTGTCACAAGGCGCCTGTTTGCCAGGTTTTCACCAAGTAACGATTTTTTTGTTTTATAATTTTTTTGTATTTTTGAATTTTTTTTATTTTTTTGTATTTTTCGAATTAGGATATTCCGAAGAGCTATGTGTAGAACCTGCGAAGGTGCATGTTGTTGATAGGATCCTCTAAATGTTCACCCTCTATGGTTGAGAGCTGATATGCCCCAAATCCATATGCTGCTGTAATGATGTAAGGACGAAGCCAGTTTGGTTCGAACTTGCCCTTCTTCTCTCTATCTTGCTGATTTTTAGGATTTTCTCTAAGAACTAAGTCACCTACCTCAAATGTGTGAGGCTTGATCTTATGATTGTAACTGCATTGTTCCTTGACTGAATGATGTGTAGCTTGAGTGACTGTCTTCCTTGACAAAGGAACTGAGATAGAATTACTAGTGTGTGGACTACGTAGGCCCATATGCGTGTCACCTAAAGAAGTTTGGGCATCTCTGATAACAAAGTCCTTCGAGGAAGCTCCATTAAAGGTGCATGATGTATTGCCAAAAGGGGAAGGACATGTGGAACAAGTGGATGAGTGATGAAGGCTTATGACTGTGAAATGAAGTGAAAGTAGGAGAGCATGATGGAGACTTAGGATCAACAAGTATGCTTTTTGACTTAAAATTTTAGAGCTTTTGCCCCTAGTTATTTTGATATTAGGGGAGATCAACTCTTGCTCTTTTTGCTTCATAGGATTTTTATCCTTGACTTTGATTTTTGTGGAGTCCAGTAGCTTTTGATTTTGATTTGGACTAAAGGACTTTTCTTTATTATTGACATTTAGATTTTTCTTTTCAAAGCTTGATTCTTGATCCCCAATTAGTAAGGGCTTTTGTAATTCTTGTTGATCCAAGTCTGGAAGTGGAGTTGAAATGGAATGAGTGGCTGAAATGGTAAGGCTATGTGAGTTCTCCAGAGGGTTGGCGATACGCTCAATAGATTCTTTGTTGGAACCACTCTTAGGACTATTGATATCAAGAGTTGCTTGCACCGCTAGAGGAGATTTGCATTTAGACTTAGTAGCCACAACACTAGGTGGTTCACACCCAATTCCTTAGCATTGCAAATTGTTTGTAGGTTGTTCCTGTCGACTGAATACCCTAGGAGATAGTGGGAGTTGATCAACATGAAAGATATACTCACCACATCCCATGTCTTTAATCTTTAACTTTTCTTTTAGCTCTATTTGTTTTAATGTAGAAGCTTTCAATGATTCTGGATCCACATATGCTGATGAAGGAATAGCCTCTCGATTGGTTGGAATTGTTATTTCTGATCTAGGTTGCAGATTGTTGCAATATATAAATGGGTTAGGGTCAGCTTTGACGGTCACTTCAACTCCATTGTGTGGAAAATTGATACATCGATGATATGTAGATGGGACTGCCCTCATTTCATGAATCCAAGGACGTCCTAGCAATATGTTGTATGTGAGATCAAGATTAAGTACTTGACAAACCACATCCTTTGTAACTGGCCCAACTCTGAGAGGTAAGGTGACTGTACCCTTGGATGAACACTCTTCATCATCACATGCCTTGATGGTGATTTTGTTTGTAGAATTCACAACTTTATCAGAATATCCCAATTGTTTAATAGTGTTCAATGTACAAATGTTCAGACCTGCTCCTCCATCTATCAAGACTCATTTTATTCGATGTTTGTGTATGAAGGCTTCAATGTGTAATGGTGCATTATGTGGTTGACTTACGGAGGCATCATCGGCTTCTATGAATGTAAGGGAATGTGGAACGGAAAGGTATCCCACCATGGCTTGAAACTGGTCCACGTTCAGATCAGTAGGAACAGCGGTGTCTCTCAAGATTTTGTCAAGAATAGCTTTATGAGCGGGGAAATACATAGGAGCTCAAGAATGGAGATGAGTGGGGGTGTCTTCCCTAATTGTTCTACAAGGTCATACTCAGGTTTGGTTGATGAAGAAGCGGTATTTTTAGTGGAGGCACCTGGCAAAGTAATTTTACCTCGACGGGTTGTAACATGACATTCAGAGGTAGGTTCGGAAGAAGATCCAACACCTTTTAGGACAATCTTGGGTCTCTGAGTAGGATTCTCAGGGTTTTTGTCCTTGATGATAATAGTAGAGACATAATTGTCCATCGAGATGTGATTGATAGTTGAATCATAGTTGTAGGATGCTCTGGTATAGTTGGTTTGATCCTCTGTGGCTTTAGCTTTTCCCTTGTCATGTTTTGGGAATGGTTCCTTAAACATCTCATGTTCTTGATTGGAGGAATGTCCCTCAATCTCAATGTCACCTCTATCAATGAGATCTTGTATGATGTTCTTCAGTCGATGACAATTTCCTATCTTATGACCCTTGCTCTTATGAAATTCACAATATTCATCATCATTCCACCAATTTGGTTTAACCTTTGGTTCATATGGAGGAAAATCTGGAACTGTGATCACCTTGTTTGCCACTAGCTTTTTGAAGACTGATTCAAGTGGTTCTCCCAATGGAGTGTACTTCCTTCGTGATCTAGAAGTTGTTTGAGTATTCACTTGATTATTTATAGAACTTGATCCCGAAAAGATGAATTTGGGTCGCACTATGTTGGCATCAACAACACCATCATTGACTGTGTTCTTGTTTTTATTCCAAAATCTTGGCTTGTCTTTTCCTTTAAAGTCATCTTTGTTTTCCTTGAATATTTTAATAATTCCTTGTTCAATTAGGACATTCTCTATTGCTAAGCCTTTTTCAATGACGTCCTTGAAGGTAGACAAACAAGCTTTCCTTAAGCCATATCCAATGTCTTTGTTAACATTTTGTGTGAACATTTCTACCATTTGTTTTTGGGGAATTTCACAAGATCTCTACTGGCTAGATTTCTCCATCTTTGTAAGAATGATGCAAAAGATTCTCCCTCTTTTTGCTTGGTGTTGCACAAAGTAGTGACTGATATGTCTGTCTCTATGTTGTAGGAGAAATGTTGAATAAATGCCTCTGCTAGATCACCCCATGACTTAATACCAGGTGGGAGTTGGGAGAACCATTCCATAGCTTGATCACCTAAGCTTTGTGGGAATAATCTCATCAAGTATGTCTCTTCTGCTGCTACATCAATGCAAGCTGTGAAAAATTGTCTTATGTGTGCCTTAGGATCCCCTTTTCCTCTATACTTATCAAATTTAGGCGTCACAAAGTGTGTAGGAAAAGGAGGCATTGGAATGCTCTTATCAAATGGATAAGGACATATGTCTCTCATTGTGTATGTTGGTTTTGGTGTATTTATGTCCTCCATTTTCTTTTGTAAGTCCCTGATTTGTTGCTCCAAATTGCTCTTAGGTGGAGATCGACTTCTTGCACCAATTGGAGGAGGAGCATGTTGCATATATGGATGATATTGATCATACACATGTTCATATGGAGGAGGTCTGTAATAATGCTGCGTATATGGACCACTTGGTATAGATTCATGTTGAGGAACCCCATATCTATTTTGTGCATGTATACCATATTCTACAGGCATGTCATGTTCCATTGTGTTGCCCCCAAATTTGACATAGGGTTTCCTTGTGTCCAAATTTTGAGCATGCCTTTGAACATCCCATTGTTTTGGTGGTTAATCCTTAGCATTAGTATGTGATTGAGCATATCTATCTGCATAAGACTTCCATAATGGTCTACGAAGGTGAGTATCATATGTTTGACCATGTGTATTTGGGATTTCTGGTTTTTGAAGCAAAGCTGATGGTGATTCAGGTACCATATGTGGTCCTCTATTTCCTCCACTATTAGGTCTCCTTTGATCCATATTGGAGTGAGGTTGTTGCAAAGGTCTATGTTCCATTATTTGAGACATGTCAAAATCATGAGGTATTTTGGCTCCACTTTGTGCCATCATTTGTAAGAAGTATTGTCTATCCCTCCTCATTATTTCCTCAACCAATCGATTCAAATGGGGATTCATAATGGATTCTTCCACATCTGCTGAATGTACTGAAAAGTTGTCCAAATTGTCATTGTGTGTAACATTGTTGTTTATAGTGTCCATGTTCTCCACATTTGGAATGTTTCTATAGACATCCATGTCCGGCAATGTAGTGTGATCAGTATTGAAAAATAAATCATTGTCATACTCATAAGAACTCATGTTTGTGGACTCTTGAGCCTCTTTAGTTTCTCTCCTAGATTTTTGAAGATGGGTTTCAACCATGAACTAGGTATTGACCAAGATGTGTAAGACTAGATGAAAATGAAAAAAAGTATGGAAGACCAAGAGTTGAATGGAATGTAAATGAATCTGAAGTTTACTTGCAATGTCCAAAGTGTAAGACCAAGTATGTATGTAGTAGAGTAGGTGTGTCTTCCAAAGAGAGGATAGTTTCTCTTGATGAGGTAAGCTGACCTTGACCCTAAGTAAGACCAAATGATACCCAAAGGTAAGAAACCTTGATGAGGGACCACTTAGCAAAGTGTTGTTGTATGTAGTGTGTTCACAAAGTATGATGAGGACAAGCAAGTGACCTTTTGACTCAAATTTAGACAATTGTGAATGTAATGAGAGATGTAAAGCAATGATTGACTTTGTGAGACCCAAGGACAGGTTGAATGCTAGATGAAAACCTGGAGAAATAACCTAGGAAGCTCAAGAATTCCAAAACTGATTGTTCTTGTTTGATGGACTGTAAAATTTTTCCAATTTGTGAAGTTGTTGGTTGTGACCAAATCTGAATGTTTGATTGTTTTTCGTGACAAGAGGACACAATGTTGATGAGGACTCAATGTTTGCAAGTGTTTAGACTCAAAATGACTCTAAGAAAAGTGTGTTGTTTGATGTAAAAATGTTTTGCATACACTTGAAGACACAAAAGACACAATGTTTTGCTATTTGGTCTTGAATGTTTTGAATGTTTAAAATAAGTCAAGCACAATTCTTATGGCTGGCCAAGACAATAGTTGTTGATCCCACATGGGGTTTTACCCTCGAGGCTACGTTATTCAGAGCAGATACTTAGATGCTTGACCTCACTGGCTCCACCCTCGGCACTCACTTCTCAGGTCAGCAAAGCATCAGTCCCCACGAAAACTCCCCGTGGCAAACTTTGTATCTCTACTAAGAACCGTATGTGTGTGGGCCGCTACCAGAGGTCCGACCTCCTACCCCAACAACTAGAAGGATTTGGGCTTCTAAAACAAAAAGGTGCTAGTAAGGGCATCCGCTCGTGTGGCCATACATGCGACACTTTCAGCTTTGTAAATACAGAAGGCTCCCAGCCGGTAGGGATTATGCCCTACAAATGATCAAATAAATTTGATCAAATGGGTTTATGGGGAGACATAGTGTCGGTATGAACTAATCAGCACACGTTATCCATAGTTTTCACCATGAATACAATTGTTTATAGTGGTTCGGAAGAGGTGGGTTTTCCCCGCTACCACTTGGGTCGTTCTCTTCTCACTAGTAGTCCTAATGACCACACGGGAAGACACGCCCTCTAAAGATTGAACAAAAAGAGCCTATTGCTCAAGACACAAAAGACAATGATTCAATTTTAGTGCACCAATTGAAGTGTTTGCTAGTCTATGAAAACAAGGTACATAATAAAAATCCAAAAACCCTTGCCAAGGACCTACAACAAAGATTTATTAGTAGTTTGGATTGTTTGAAATAATCACCCCTTCCTGCAAGCACACAAGTTAGGTAAATTTTAGATCCAAAAGACTTTGTGAAATAGAGGCCTTCAACAATGCGTTTTGTTGACCAATTCAAAGATCTGATTCATCATAAAAAAATGCCACCTGTAAAATTTCAAAAGATTTCCAGAAATGCAAGAAAATCCAAAAAATTTGCTAATTTGCTCCAAAAATTAATTTTTTATGAAAAATCATAAAAAATTCATATAAAATGCAAAATCGATCCAAAAAATTTGAAATTTTTACTAGAGAGTCTTTATGGTCTTCCAAACCTGTACAAAAAATTTTCTTTAACAAATCCAAGCAATTTGTGAGATATGAGTAAAATAATGCAAAACCCTAATTTTCAAAGATCTGATTTTTGAAGAGTACTTTTGCATCAAATTTAAAATAAAAAATAGTAGATCCTATGTATAATGCTGAGAGATTTCCAAAAATGTAAGAAAATCCAAAAAATTTGCTAATTTTCTTTCAAAATTAATTTTTTATGAAAAATAATAAACAATTCATATAAAATGCAAAATTGATCCAAAAAATCTGAAATATTTACTGAATCTTTCTAATACTTTTTTTAACTTGTACAAAAACTTTTATGTCAAAATTCGAAGCCGTTTGTGATATCTGATCAAAATAAAGAAAAACCCTAATTTTTAAAGATCCAATTTTTAGGGAAATATTTTGCATCAAAATTAAATTCACAAAGAATAGATCCTATGTATAATTATGAGAGATTTGCAAAAATGTAAGAAAATCCAAACAATGCTCTCATTTGCTCTCAAAATTAATTTTTTATGAAAAATCATAAAAAATTCCTAGAAAATGAAAATGTGCTCCAAAAATTCTGAATTTTGGATTAAGAGCTCCTGATACTTTCTTCAACCTGCAAAAAAAGTTTGGTGAAAATTTTTTTAGCCGTTTGTGAGATATGATCGAATCTCTCCAAGATCTTGATCTTGTGTCCAAAACCCTAGCTGCACAAGGTTATTCTCCAAATTGTATTACAAAATAGCAATATAGGGTTAGAAAAATCTGCAAAAAACATAGATCTAAGAAAAATCCATGTCCCACGGGGTGTGCCAAAATTTTTATGGTGAAAATGGATAACAATAATAACAATATTGAAAGGCTAAATAAATTCAACCACAAAACCCTAGCCTAACAATCAACAAAGATCCACCATAACATATGAAGATTACCTAAGACAATGCAAATCACATGAAATCACAAAGATTATACCATCACATGTCCAATAGGGTTTTGATCTCCATTCTTCCTATGTCCATTGATCTTGCTTGATATATATTTGCTCTCAGATTTTATGTGCACAAGAGCTCAACAAAGAACGGAATGTGGTTGCAAGTAGGATCGTAATGTAGTCAAGTCCTCCAAATTGTCGATTAGCGTTTGATAATGAAGGAAGGCATCTCCTTAAATAGAAGACACAATATGAAATGGAGGGATAAGATTGAGAGGTGTAAAAAAGGAGGTCGGCTAGGATTAGAGGGTAGGTAGAAGAAATAGTAAAATAATGAAATGGGTAGGTAGTGTAGGAATTAAGAGATGAATGACATGTGTCATGTGTAGAAAAGGTTAATGAATTAATTAAATAAATAAAGATTTATTTAATTAATAGAAGAAGTAGGATAATTAAATAAATAAGATATTTATTTAATTTAGGAAAAGTATAATTTAAATAAATAAATGTATTTATTTAAATGAGAAATAAAGCTAGAAGAGGATAAATGAATTAATTAAATAAATAAACACTTATTTAATTAATAGAAGAATTAGGCTTAGATAATTAAATAAATAAAATATTTATTTAATTAGACTGGACAATTTTAGGTGTCTACAGTAACTTTCATTTTATATGCCGGTGGAAAACCTCTCAAGATTTTTGAAACAATCTCATCTTCACTCAAGGTTCCTTCACAAAATTTGATACCTAAAACAATTTCATTTACTCTTTCCATAAAAGCAGAAATCCTTTCATCTTCTTCCATTTTTAGATGTTCATACCTGACTCGGAAGCTTTCAAGTTTTGCAATTTTGACTCAGGAGCCCCCTTCATTCAGTGTTTCCAAATGATCCCAAATAGCTTTTGCAGTGGACCTATCTGATAATGCACTCAAGAGTGCTTCTCTTGCTTTGCAATCATTTTCTTCATCTTTAGCTAGAGTAGTGGGAGCAGTCTAACTAGCTACAACAGTAGTATAACCATTTTTAGTAACTTCCCAGATGTCTTTACCAATGCAATTCAGATGTGTCTCCATTCTAATTTTTCATATCCCATAGTTGGTTCCATCAAGTTTAGAACTATCCTTTCTGAAATAATTAGTAGACATTGGATCTCCTCAAGTTTTTAAACTTCTACAAAAAGAGGACTAGGCTCTGATACCAATTGTAGGTCCTAGAGGCAACTGAGGGGGGGGGGGTGAATCAGTTCTCTAATAATTTCAAACCAAAAACTTATTAACCAACTTAATACTTAATACTGGTAAATCAGTTAAGTCTGTCAATAGACAGTGTTAATAGTAAATTGCTATACCAGTAAGAATTAATGCATGAAACATAAGCACAAAGTCATCCACAACACATGACACCAATATTTGTATGTGGAAACCTTGTAAGGGGAAAAACCACGATGAGAAACCTTACCCACAATCAGATGATACTACTGCAGATAGTAAGTGTACAAGAGGGGTGTACACATGCAGAAAGGCCAATAGCCTAGAGCTCACTACTCAATCACAAATGAGAGTGACACTAACTATAGTTGGATGGTTAAATCCAATAAGATTGTATTGCACAAAATAGCATCTTCATATGCTAGATTCAGTACCGATGTAATGCTGATATGCTTCTACAAAAACCTAACTTCACCTTCAAATGATGTCTTCATGTATGCCTCTGCTTTATCTCGCATATACCTTTACTTAAATCTTTTTCACATTCCACACTTGATCTTACAAATAAGATCTTACATTTATATCATACCCTAAGACCAATTTTAGTAGGTCAGCTCTACAAGATATTACAATAAAAATATTTTACAAACAATACAATATCCGATGCAATAACCGATTGAACATGTCGGCTTAATGCATTTACAACAATAATAAATCATCTCCATAGCATGCCATGCTGATCTGGAAAAGATAAACCTGCTGGTGTAACCCTAGATAACCTGGACCTATTTGCCGGTAAAAGAAAATATGCAAATAAGAATACATGAATGATAATTATTTCAAAATAAAGTTTCCACATGATGTCTTGGACATTACCAAATGTCTTCCATGTCATTCTAGGTACTGGTGAATATTATATCCTGCCGGTTAATCATATACTAGTAACTGTTGCACAGTTTACTATTTTCCGGTGAATGTTGGTGGATCTCCAAAGTAGGTGTATTTAGTAGATGTTGACATCAATGACAAAACCATACCAAAATACCAACATTGGTTATAGATCGATAGTTCCAGCAGCCAAGCTCTCTGTTATCCCCTTCATCTGGCAGTGATCCGCCTTTTCTTCTGGGTGTAATTGTAGTTATCCATTGTAGTTTGTCTTTTCTATTTAATAAGCTCTCCCTTCTTTTTTGAGTGTTAGACAAAATGGAAAAGGATTGAGCAATTTTTGTCACGTATTCTAGATTTTCATATTCTGGATATGTAATTATCTTTCAGGAAGAAATGAATAAAAAACATGTTATTTTGATTTGTTAAGAGTTCTTTATAGAGAGTTTGATATCACTCATCCAAGGGGGCCCACTTGGTGAGTGATCCTATGTTTATGATTATTGAAGTTAGTTTTTACTTAGTTGTAGTAGAAGTTCATGACTGCAGCTATTGGAAACAGATCCTTTGACTGTTCCTGCAGCCAAGGCAGAACAGTGTTAGTCCTATTATTTCCATTAATTCATTTCAGCAAAATTTTGAAAAGCTTTCATTTAGTCTTTCTGATTTTTATTCCTACCTTTCTTCTAGTAATTTAGAATAATCATTCAAGGAGCTTAGTGCATATATCTTACAGACCCATTTCAAGTTTTACATTCTTGGATTGACAACTAAATGAACACCAACCATGAGAATAGTAAACTCTACCATATGAATATCCAAACCTCGGGTTGAGATTTCAATTAGAGATATTATTGTTATTAATGTTGGGGTAGACATTTTTGGCACCGTTGTCAGGGATGGTGTCAAGCTAAGAGCCTTTTATGATTGTTTTAGTTTTTAGTTAATTGTTTGGATTTCATGAATTTGCATGTATAATTGGAGAAGAGATGCCAGAGGTAGATTTTTACCCACTCATACTACCCAAGTAGAAAATAGTTCTTCAGATATAAACCCTTTTTCTGAGTTGTATCAAGTTCCACAAAATTTGAATCACCCTAAGTCTGAATTTATAGGAGATAGTCTTCAGCTCCTCTTTGGTCTGCAAGAAGAAGAGTTGCCTATTGTAATAACCCCCACAAGTCCAATGCAAGGGAACCCACCCCCTGGTGGAAATAATCCACCACCACCACCTAGTCCAACATTTGAGTTTCCAATCTTTGACCAGCATGATAATGCCAACCTCAAGAACATTCTAGCATCTTCACTACCTAATTTCTATGGGTTGGTCATAGAGGACCCTGATACATTTTTGTTTGAGTTTGATGTTCTTTGTAGGAGTTTTGACTATACCAGAGATGCCCATAGACTCAAAATTTTTCTAGTCACTTTGAAGGAGTCATCCTTGAGATGGTTTATGAGTTTGGGTAGTAGCACAATCAATACATGGGATGAGATGAAACGGTTGTTTCTTGAAAAATATAAAAATTACTGTAGAGGCACTGATCGGCATGGGGATGACATCTTTAGGATGACACAAACTGCAGATGAGAGCCTTGAGGATTATCTGGAAAGGTTTTTGTTTAGTGTCAAGAAGTCCAAGCATAGTACATTGAATGAAGATTCCCTTAAATTGATATTCTTGAGGGGTATCAGTGATGAGTGCACTGATTCCTTAGATCTTATGGGGGGGGTGACATTACACAATCTACTTGGGCTGAAATAGAACAAATTTGCAAGAAGTATTCAAGATCTACTTCTAAGAAGAATAGGAGATTTAAGCCAGGAGCACCATCGTCATCATCTGGAAATGGAGTTTCTAGGTTGGAACTTAGTCATTTGTTAAAATATTTCAAAGAGGACATTATAAATAATATGGCTACTCAGTTGGATACATTGGCAACTAAGAAGCATGAGGAAGCCGATGCATTCCTTGCAGAATTCTGTCCTCATTGTAAGCAGTGGAAGAAAGATTGTAGATGTAAAATGGTTGCAAATGTTGAAGTACCTGATTTCAAACCAATTCAAGGGGAGGATGAACAAGTCTTCTATGTTACTCAAAGAAGACCAAATTTTCTGAGACAAGGTATGCCACCTAATCCACTTTCCTTTTCTGGTTATAATGGTAGTTCTTATGCACCAAATAACCAATGGAAACCATAGTATTCTCAAAATTTTGGTAATTATCCACATTGGTATGGATCACAAGGACAAGGACAACAATTTGCTAATCAAATGCCTCAGTGGCAACAACCACAAGGAAACTGGTATCCACCTCAGGGTGCAGGGAACCAGTTTCAAGGGAATTGGCAACCTAACTCTCAATGGAGGGGAAACCCATCATGATCATTCCAATCTTCTGGATATCAGCCTCCTACTTAGCAGCCACAACCTCCTGCTTTAATGCCCCCCCTATAGCCACAACACCACCTCCAAAGCCAACACAGCTACCTACTCAACCGTTGCCTAATCCAAATATTAAATCTTAGCAACAACAACAAGCTTATTTAGCTGATGCTAACCAATACCCATCCTATTCTTTATCACTAGAAGATATTCACCTCCGATCTGGAACAACCCTGCCCAGTCCCTCTCAGCCATTTATTACTAAGGTACTAGAAGAGCAGCCAACCTCTTAACCTAATGATGTAATACCTCAGAATCAAATATTACCACCATTTCCTCAAAGATTGTCCGACAAAGAAGTCTCAACTAAACAACAACAAGCTTTGATATTCTTGACCAATTGAAGCACATTTGTGTTAAAATTCCATTGCTGCAAGCAATAAAGGATGTTCCAATATATGGTAAGATATTGAGAGAGGCATGCCTAAAGAAGTCTGGCAGAAAGAAAAAGGATCCACAAACAGTTCATGTTATGGGTCAATTAGCTGATATTATGTTGGGAAAGGTTGCTATTTCAAAATATTCTGATCCAGGCAGTCTTGTTGTGACTATAGTCATTAATGGCAGTCAAATAAAGAATGTTTTAATTGATCTAGGAGAAGCCATTAATGTAATGATAAGGGAAGTAATGAAACATCTTGAGATAGATAGTTTAAAGGCCACACCTACAGTTCTTCAACTTGCTGATGGCTCTGCAGTAAGACCCGATGGTATAATAGAAGATATAGTGGTCATACTAGATTCCTGGGAATACCCTGCAGACTTTATGATTTTATCCCCAAAAGCAACATTGGGGGGATATCCAGTCATTTTGGGAAGATCATGGCTTGCCATAGCAGATGCATATATTGGGTGTAGATCAGGAGACATGACTATCTCATATGGTAGTTCTACAAAAACATTGGCTTTGTATTCCCCTGCACAACCTTAGCTTGAGCAGCAGCAGGCTGTTTGGCCTATTTTGGGAGAGGAGTCTAAAGAGATAGACTCTATTAGTCATCTTATGATGATTAATCAAGTACCACTCATGTAGTTATATGATGAGGAATCAATCCTTTATAAGGTTCTGACAAATGAATTGATAGAAGACAGAGAATTGCAGGAACTGGTTCCGAATATTGCAGGATTGGACTTTCCTATAGCCACTAATATTTTACACACTTGCCACATGAGTTGTCATATTCTCATGTTTCTGATATAAATCAGATTAATCTTACTGTCAAGATAGAGGTTGCATTGAATAAATATTTGAACATCAACAAGAATATAGCAGATATTCAGAAGGATAGCTTGGTAGACTTGCTATAACTCCATAGAAATGCCTTTGCATGGGATTACAAGGATATGAATGGAATTGATCCAGTAGTTTGTACACATCGTATTTATATAAAGGATGAGTGTTTTCCCCTTAGACAACCTCAAAGAAGAATCAATCCTGCCCTGAAAGAGATAGTTAAAGAAGAACTGCAGAAATTGTTGAAAGCTAGATTTATTTATCCTATTTCTGACAGTCAATGGGTATCACCTTTGGTGATAGTTCCTAAAAAAGGAGGCAAATGGAGAGTATGTGTTGATTATAGAGCCTTGAACTTAGCCACAAGGAAGGATCATTTTCCACTACCCTTTGTAGATCAGGTATTGGATTCTCTTGCTAGTAAAAAATATTTTTCTTTTTTGGATGGATTCAGTGGCTATAATCAAATACAAATAGCCCCAGAGGACTAGGAGAAAACAACATTTACTTGTCCATGGGGCACTTATGTATATTGTATTCTTCTTTTTGGGTTGTGTAATGCTCCAGCCACTTTTCAAAGGGGGGTCATCAGTATTTTTTCTAATATTTCTCAAGACATAATGGAGATTTACATGGATGACTTTACAACCTATGGTTCTGAATTTGATCAGGCATTGGATAATTTGAAGAAATTTTTGCAGCGGTGTGAAGACTACAACTTGTCTCTAAATAGTGAAAATTGTTTTATAATGATGGAAGAAGGAATAGTCCTTGGTCATCATATATCAGTACAAGGTATACAAGTGGATCAAGCAAAAATTGAGGTTATTCAGCAAATTAATGACCATGTGAAGCAGAAAGATGTGAGAAGTTTTCTTGGCCATGCTTGATACTATAGAAGGTTCATTAAAGATTTCAGCAAAATTGCAAGTCCCTTATATACACTGCTTACTAAAGATGCAGAATTTAAATGGACCTCAGCATGCAATGAAGCTTTTTTAAAGCTTAAGCATGCTTTGACTCAGGCACCAGTTCTTAAAGGACCTAATTGGTCTCTACCATTTCAAATCCATACTGATGCATCTGATTATGCTATAGGAGTAGTGTTAGGACAGAAAGTTGACAAGTTGGAAAATGCCATATATTATTTCAGCAAGAATTTGCAAGGACCTGAATTGAATTATATAGTTACTGAAAAAGAAATGCTAGCTGTCATATATGCCCTTAACAAGTGTAGACACTATATTACAGGGTATCCAATATTTGTGCATACAGATCATATTGCAATTAGATATCTTATGAATAAGCCATCAATCACTGGTAGATTGGCTCGCTGGTTATTGTTGATGTAGGAATTTGATATCACAATTGTTGATAAGCTAGGAAGGTCTAATGTTGTTGTAGATTATCTTTCACGTCTTCAATTGCAGGAAGAATCTACAATGATAGATGACACTTTTCCAGATGAGAATTTGTTTCTCATACAGGCTCATACACCTTGGTATGCCGATATTGCCAACTATTTAGCTCCAGCTAAGATGCCAATTTCTTTTTCTCCTAAGGAAAGAAGGTTGTTAGTTGAAAAAAGATTTAATTTTTCATGGATTGTTGATTGTCTATTCTATACTGGACCTGATCAAGTTATGTGAAGATGTGTCAAAGAAGATGAAACATATGACATCTTGCATGCATGTCATGATGAAGCATGTGGAGGTCATTTTGCTGCCAAAAGGATAGCATTGAAAATACTCAATACTGGTTATTATTGGCCTACACTACACAAGGATGCAGCTCAGTACATAAGGAAGTGTGATAGGTGTCAGCGAATGGGAAAACCTACAAAATCTGATGAAATGCGTCTATATCCTCAAATATCTGTAACACCATTTGATAAATGGGGATTAGATTTTGTTGGCCCCATTGATCCACCTTCTAATGGTAGATCTTATATCTTGGTATGTACAAACAATGTGACAAAATGGGTAGAAGCTAAAGCTATGCAACATGCAAGAGATAATAAGGTAGCTGAGTTTCTATATGAGGAAATATTTACAAGGTATGGAGTACCCAGGGAAATTGTCTCAGATCAGGGACCTCAATTTACATCAACATTGATAAAAGATCTGGTCAATGAATATAATATAAGACATAGGAAATCTACTCCATACCATCCACAGTCTAATGGTCAAGTAGAGGTTACCAACAGAGAACTTGAGGGTATTCTTACAAAAACAGTGTCTTTCCACATGATAGATTGGTCTAATCAGCTTTCAGAGGCAATTTGGGCATATAGAACAACTTGGAAAACACCAATTGGATTCACAGCTTTTCAGATGGTCTATGGCAAAACAACAATGATGCCTATTGAATTTGAGCATAAAACCTTGAGAACAGCCCTACAACTGAATATGACATTATCTGAAGCACAAAAGGAACACATTCAATGGTTAAATGCTTTAGATGAATGGAGAAAAATAGCTGTTCAATAGACAGAGTTGATTCAAAACCAAAGAGCCAGATGGCATGATAAGTATATCAGAGAAAATAAATTCAAAGTTGGTGATTGGGCACTCTTGTATGATTCTAGATATAAGGATGCTTAGGGAAAACTCCAAACAAGGTGGTTGGGTCCTTATCAAATAGAAGAAGTTTTTCATAATGGAGCAGTTCGGTTGTCCACCACAGATGCTGTTAGATTCAAACTTTTAGTGAATGGACACCGACTACGCCTTTATCACAAGCCGACTACTAGATAAGAGTTTCTGCAGTAGTTTGCTCCTCAAAAAGAAACACAAGTTCCTGCAGCAACTGATAATGGTTCGGTAACAATTCATGAGCTTCCTGTTGCACTTGGGAATGTTAATAAAGGTGATGTTCCTATAGCTTTTACAGTGAATTTATTTACCGTATCATAATCAGATATTTCCATGTGAAATATTGTTCTCCGTACATAAAGTTGCATCCACTACATTCCATCCCACTTTCTTATCTATCACTTCATTTCATTTCACATCATTTTCGCCCAATTGCAGGTACATGTATATTGTACTTTATTTTAATTTTGCATTTATTAGTTCATTATGACTTTAATCCTATTTTAATCCGCTTCAAACCCGACATCTTATCGGCCTGTGTGGACACGTGCTAGGTTAAGTTGGGGGGGGGTACTTTATGGTCCTTTTTACCAGTAAGATTTATTATCCCAAACTGATTTCCTGACTGACATTACTTATGATGATTATTATTTCACGCGAGTGAATAATAAGTTCTACCGCCTAATTTTAGATATGTAGATTTTAGCCTTTTGGAATCTTTCAAACATTTTGGTGAAGCTGCGGAAGTATCAAAGTAGAAGATGGGAGGTGATCTGATTCGCCATGAATCGACTGTACATGAAGGGTTGCTACAGGATATTGTCTGTGTGCACTGTTTCCAAAACCATGGCTAGCTGGAGTATTTCTTGAAGATTAGGGATTTCAATGACGAAATAGCTGCAAAATTTATGCATTCTTTTGATGAAGGAGAAGCTATAGTTAAGGGGTTGAGGGTAATTGCTATAGAGCATAGAATAGCAGAGGTCATAGGTTTGTTGCATGAAGGAGAACTCTTTCTAGAATCGAAGGATGCAAGGAGTGCTAGGGAAGAGTTCACAATTCCTACAGACAGACCCTTAATGGTAGATAGGCAAGGAACTAGAAGGGTTTCTTTGCTAGCACATTGGCCTCAAGTAGCTCTGTATATTATGAAATATATCACATATGAAGGATGGTATTGAAATCTCCACTCGCCTCATTTCAAGATACTCAGTCATCTGCATCATAACCGGTGAGTTAATGTCTCGAATTTCTTTTATCATCTCATTTCTATAAGTGCTAAGGAGACTAAAAAATATGGCAATCACTCTGTTAGCCATCGCAGACTGGTAAAGTTGCTGGTACAACAGTCCCTGAGAGATGTTTCACAGATGGAATGAGGTGTGTTTGAAGATATTCTACAATTTAGGGTAGATGAAGCCCCTATTGAAGATAATCCTCCAGTTCAAGAAGGGATAGTTGCAGAAGATCTTTCTAGTGAAGAAGAGGGTTTGTTAGTTGCTGAAGGAGCTGCAATAATTTTAGAAGAAAATATTGAAGCAGGGCTAACTGAAGGTCAACCCTCTACCTCTCTTCAAGGAGGTTCACCTATTTTGTAGAGGGAAGGAAAAGAATTAGAAAAGGAGGATTCAGGTGAAGAATTTGTTGTTCGACCACGGGAAGTCCATATTCCTCCTCCAGCCAAGAGGCATCAGACAAAAACAAGAACTCCTACGTCAGTTTCAAAAGTGTATGTTAGGAGAACAAGAAGAAGGATACAGAAAACTCAACCAGTGAGTAAGCTAGCAGAGGTCATTGCAGTAGACACTTCAGAAGAAGAGAATGCTACAGATAGGGAAATGCAAGAAAACCCTATAGAAGATGAAATTCAGGAAAATCCTGTAGGTGAAGAAATCCAAGAAGTAATTCAGGAAGAAATTGTAATTGATAAGCTTGCAAATCTGGCTTCAGTGGCATTGCAATCTGAGGAGACAATTGATGATGTTGCACAACAACCTGAAGAAAACATGGGAAATATGCCAATCCAGAATGAGGAAGTTATTGAAGAAATTCCACGGTCTAAGGTAGGACCCATAAAAAATCCTTCATCCTTGACTAGCTTGTCAATTGCTTTAACATTCTTTAGGCAATGGGAAACAGAGAAGGATAGGTTGCAATGAATAATTAATAAGCAACAAAAAGAGATTGAGAAGAAAGACAATAGAATTAAAGAATTGGAGACTAAGGTAGAAGAAATCTATAGTATGGTTCCTGAGATAATGTAGTGTAGAGCTCCCCCAAGAATTTATGTAGTGCACTTGAAAGAACAGTATCTGAATTTCAGATTAAACTGCATAGTAAGGGACCTTAGCCCATCCTTGGAAACACCTGAGGAATTCTATCATGCTTTTCAAACCTCCCCACATTCTATAAACAACTTGTTATGTGAATTATATTTACATAATTATGTTGTGCCCCAAGACAGAGAATGGAATCCCTTGTTATACATTGGGGATATTCATCTCAGAGCTCTAATATAATGGATACATAATGAAATGATTATAGGACCACAAGCCAGAGAGTTTGAAAAACTAAAACTTGACTGTTCATTGCCATTGAGGAGGGAAGTAGAAGAACCCAGAGTTCTGTATTATGACTGGCAAAAGTTATTAATAAATGTTAGAAAGATAGTAATTCCAATGAGAGAGGAAGTATATCAAGTGTTTGAGCAATTAGTTCAAACCCACATGATAACAACACTAGAGGGACTAACTCAACACTAGAATCATCTACTAGATCATCTAAAACTAGGAGAACCCTATTCATTGTGGAATTTTCATGCAGCTATATAGAGAGCCTCCAGATATATACAACTAGGAAGGGAGAAATCCAATAATTGGTTACCATTAATCTTTTAGCCTCCTATCCTAATGTGGCCACTTTTGGCATGCCAACCAATAGAATAGAATTATGATGTGAATGTTGAAGAAACAGCTAGATGGTCTAGGTTGGAGAAAATGAAGGGATTTTACTGGAGTTTGCCTTCCAAGGGAACCAGATAGAACACTGTGGGTGATTTCAGAGTCTCAGCAAAAGTTAGAAATTTTCCTTTTGCTGTAGGAGTAGCAAACCCTTAGAGTTGGGGGGCATGATAAGTCGGTATATTGACATGTTTTTATTAGGACTTTTAGGTTTTTGGTATCTTTTGGGTTGCATTATGATAGTAAAATATTGTGCATTGACTATATGTAATCCATGTTTTAAAAATCGAACTTAAGAAATCATGTTTGAACCCTGCCAATTTCTTCCTATAGCCATGCCAATTTATTCTTGCAGCCAAATGGTTTGTCTCTGTGATATGCAGATTATTTAGGATGATTTCATATGTGAGTTAATGAATGTATTAGTTAAGTAAGATACATATGCATGTCCTTGTATTCTATTTCTATTTTAGTGCAGGTAATAATTGATGTTGTAGTGAAGAATTCTCTTTCGTGCCTAAGGACTAGAGAATCACGCCACAGAGCTGGAGGTCAAATTGAAGGAGATTCAAGCGAACACGATCTAAGGCATAATCGGAGTAGTTGTACTTCACCATGGGAGTTTAACTCTAGTACATGTTTAATCTATAAAATATTTCTTTGGCACGCAAAGGACTGTGGTTCGGTTACAAATCCACAGTTCCTGCAGCCAAGCTCTCTATTATCCCCTTCATTTGGAAGTGATCCGTCTTTTCTTCTGGGCATAATTGTAGTTATCCATTGTAGTTTGTCTTTTCTATTTAATAAGCTCTCCCTTCTTTTCTTAGTGTTAGATAGAATGGAAAAGGATTGAGCAGTTTTTGTCACATATTCTAGATTTTCATCTTTTAGATATGTAATTATCTTTTAGGAAGAAATGAATAAAAAACATGTTATTTTGATCCGTTAAGAGTTCTTTACAGAGATTTTGATATCACTCATCCAAGGGGGCCCACTTGGTGAGTGATCCTATGTTTATGATTATTGAAGTTAGTTTTTACTTAGTTGCAGTAGAAGTTCATGACTGCAGCCATTGGAAACAGATCCTTTGACTGTTCCTGCAGCCAAGGCAGAACAGTGTTAGTCCTGTTATTTCCATTAATTAATTTCAATAGAATTTTGAAAAGCTTTCATTTAGTCTTTCTGATTTTTATTCCTACCTTTCTTTCAGTAATTGAGAATAATCATTCAAGGAGCTTATTGCATATATCGTACAGACCCATTTCAAGTTTTACGTTCCTGGATTGACAACTAAATGAACACCAACCATGAGAATAGTAAACTCTACCATATGAATATCCAAACCTTGGGTTGAGATTTCAATTAGAGATATTATTGTTATTAATGTTGGGGTAGACAGATACAGTTTTGAAATTTCTCATGAGTGTTGCAATCAATGCCAAAGGGGGAGATTGTTGGCATATGCACACTCTAATGAGACATTGTATGTGATTGAAGGTTTTGTCATTGATGGCAACCTTACAATCCTATGGCACTGACAAGGCATTACATCTACAAGTTAGTGCACCGACATCAGTAGATCACACTCTACATTAGTACTCAGGACACCGACATCGGCATAGAGAAAAGAAGTATACTGGCATAGAGGCCGACAAGATTTTGTTATATTACATTTTGCTTATTATTGTAAAAACTTTGTAAGCCAACTTGGCATGTTGTAAAATGACTCTTATATATAAAAGAGATCATTGTAGACATTTTAAAAAGAGAAAGAAAAAAATGATGTAAGCGAAAATATTAAGGCAAACCTATTATGCCAAATATAGGTTAAAGGGTTTATGCAAGAAGCAAAGCAGCAACCGGTACTAGATCAGGCATTATAGATGCTATTGTAAAGTAGTACAAGTTATTGGATTTGTATGATCCTTATTGTAAGTCAGTCAGACTTCCCATTAAGCAATGAGCTCTAGGCAGTTGGCCTTCCTGCATGTGCAGGCCCCTATTGTAAGTAATATTCTCTTATTGGCCAGTGAGTGAATATTGTGGGTCATAAATTCCACTGAGGTTTTTCCCACACCAGTTTTCCTCGTTAAATCCTTGTGTCATGGTGTGCTTTTCATGTGGATGTTTTTAATTCTGTTCATTGCATTATTTCTTGCATACTGGTACACTGTTGTAATATGTTCTGCATGTTTTAAGTTAAGAAATTCTAATAACCGGTTAGATATTGATTCAACCCCCCCTCTCAATATCTATGGGATTCCTAACACATTTTACATTATGTAAAATGCATATTTATACAAAGAAAACCTCCATAGACCACTACAAGTAATTTCCTAGAAATTATGGAGGAAACAAGGGCAGAGCAACCACATTAACAATATTGGTAGTGAAAGAGGCAGAGCATGCACTGTCTATTTTAACAATGCAGATTGCATGCACTATTATTGTCCATAAATCACGGCAGGAACATATGGTTTGAAAGTGGGCTAACATAGCTACTAACATAGCCTTAGTTGGAGTTAACATTACTCCAACACCCCCCCTTAATTCCAACTAATGAGAAATAAACCTAATTAAAGGAAAGAGGAAAGAGGAAAAACCCAATGGGAACAAAGCCCCCCCTAAAAATTTACACTAACTCTGCATGATACCAAATATGCTACAATGCCTTGCAATCAAAAGACTTGCAAAAAGTGCCTATTTGTTAAATTTTTTGCATTGCAGAATATAGATCTAGCTAGAAAAATAAAATAAAACTTGCAAGAGAAATGAAAACAGAAAAGATGAAATGGAAATTCTATTAATTCATTGTGTCTTTACATTATGTGGAATGCATGATTTATACAAAGTTAACCATCGTTTTCAAGGAAGAAATTACGGAGGAAATGAAGACAGATCTGAGGAAATGAAAGCAGATCTGAGGAAATGAAGGCATAACAATTGCATTAAACAAAGCTTGCAGTGAAAATGACGGTAATAACTTGTTGTTTGCCTTGGTTAGGATTACATACGAGCATGCAAACATAAGATCACCATAAGTCTACCGGAGAATCCAATCATCAGTTTATCACCATAAACTAAGGAGAAGACTGGAGTCAGATTCATGAATTACGGAGGTAATAGAATTTGTTACGCTAACACCCCACCTTAACCCTAACTAAGGAGAAAAGAGGAAAAAGGAAAGAGGGAAAACCTAGTGGGAATAAAACCCCCCTCAAAATTACAAAGATGCAATTATAGGAAGTGCAGAAGAAAATCCTTTGAGAGACAAGAAAAGTGTGAACATCTGTCGAATGATGACTGTCATAGTGCTGAATGAAGAACCTCCTCAAAAGCCAAGATGATGATCAAGATCAAGAATCTGCATGAGTGCCCTCAATGGCACTACTCAAAAAAAGATCAAATGGCAAACAAAGGCAAAACATTTGACATTCAAAGATGCGCATGGCACATGAATCTGCACGAGTAACCCCAATGACACTACTCAACCATGCAAAAAGAAGCTACTAGTTGAAAATATAGGTGCCAATAGTGAACTGATCAAACTTGAAACAAAACCAAGAAGCATTAGCACTAACAGTAAAAAAAATCTCCCTCATAATATGACAAAGGAGAAACAAGACAGGTCCACTCAAATGGTGTATCACAAAGGGGATGATAAAGGAAAGCCCTGTGCAACCAAGAGCATGAATAAAGGAAGTAATGAGCATGCTCTAGAAACAAAGGTTTACGTCAGCTTCCATTCTTCAAAAATCTGCTTGCAAATAATTTGTCCTTCCTCCTAGCTCTCAAGCTCTAATACCATGTAGAATTTCCTGCATAACAAAACTACAGATCTAGCTAGAAAACAAGAAACAAAACTTGCAGAGAAATGAAGAAGAAAAACAGAAAAACTGAGAATGAAATTATATTAATTCATTGTGTAAATAAGATTATGCAAATGCATGCCTTTATACAGTAACAACCACTACATAAACTTAGGATTACAGTGGAATCAAAGACAATCATTGGTGGTGAAAGATGGATAGCATGAGTAGCTAACTAGCTGTTTGCATTGATCGCTTAGTTAGGCTTAGATAATATCGTGCATGACTGCCTTATTTATGGTGGAACTAATGCTTCCCATAAATTATGAAAATGAGACAAGTGCATGCACTAACACATAATTCATAATTAATGAATTACCTTCTTACTCCAGCAAAACCAATTGTGAACATAGACAGTTACAGTATTTGCAATATAACAAATGTTTACAAGAACACCACCAAATGGATAATTTAAAAAAATAAGAGATTATGAACTTACCAGACAACTTATGAGCTCCTCCTCTTTTCTAACCATAGCAGTTTCCTACCAAACATCTCTTCTAATTGAAACTCACTCACTCTCTTCTTATAATGTGTTCTCCTAAATTGTAGTGATAAATGCCCTTTTTTTTTCCAAAAGGATTTAGCAACTTTCCAACAAATTTTGTAATCCTTCAAAGTTACCCATCACATATTTGTTGAAAATGCCTTTATTTTTTCCAGGCACTTAGACTGTGCGCTCTCCAAGCCATACACAGTGTACACATTTCACTAACTCGTGTCTCAATCCCCAGTGCACACTCATGAGACTATATTGCAGGAAAGTTATGCCCATACTGACTCCATACCGCCGTATTTACCAACATTGATTGGTATTAATGAAAGGATGGAGTATGATTTTGAATAGGTAGCTTCAATTGCCTTAGTACTCATCCAAGGGCAGTGGCATGTTGATATTAATGGCGTAACTATGAGTGCCCAACAAAGATGAGAACTGTCATAAAGAATTTGCTTTAACTGTATGGTATGGCATAGTCAAGGAGAATACTTGCAGTGATTATGGAATGTGACTTTTTCACCTGTCTCGGCTTCATTTATTTCACTCATCTTGAACTCACTCACTCTTTGCATAATAAGCCATATCCCAATGTTGGCATAAATGATACACATTTTACAATATATATATATATATATATATATATATATATATATATATATATATATATATATATATATATATATATATATATATATATATATATATATATATATATATATATATATATATGTTTTTATTAGGTATAAAATTAATTTTACATAATATTACATTAGCTCGTGTATATATATAAACATCCGACTGATAAGCATTCTATAAAATCATCTCTAAGGTGGTGACAAGAAGACTACTAAGGATTCTTCCTTTGATCATTTCACCCCAATAGAGTGGATTTGTTCCCGACAGACAAATCTTTGACTCTATCATTGCTATCCATGAAAACATTTACTCAATGGTGGATTTGAAAAAGTAAAGCCTATGATTGAGTGGACTGAAGTTTCTTCGGTAAGGTGCTTGGTGCTTTTAGTTTTGGAGTTAGGTTTATTCATATTATTGATCAACTCATCGCGACCCATTTTTTTTCTGTTATTGTCAATGGGGTTCCTTCCCCCTTCTTCAAAACTTCTAGGGGCATTAGGCAGCGGGATCCCATATCCCCTATTCTCTTCATCATTTTGGCTGAATGTCTAGGTAGATTTATTAGCAAATTTGTTTCTCTGGGGCATCTTTGTGGTATATCACCCTCTTCTGGTTTTAGAGCCTATACTCATCAGCATTTTTTTGATGATACCATTTGAATGGGAACGTCTACTATCAAAGATGTGTCCAATCCGAAGAAGCTTCTCAACACTTATAGCTCGGCCTCAAGTCAAACCATCAATTGGGAGAAAATCTTTGTTTTCTTCTTCAACACCCCTAAGGATAGACAAATGAGGATGGCCCGGATGCTTGGATGCCAAATTGGTAAGGCTCCTCCTATCTACCTTGGTCTCCCTTTGGGTTTGAAACCTTCAGAGTTATTTTTGAATAGTCTTGTGGATAGATTCAGTAGAAAGTTGACTGGTTGGAAAGGTACCCTTCTTAGTAAAGCTGGAAAAGTCAAGCTTTTAAAATCTTCTCTCTAGAGTCTGTTGGTGTATGCTTTAAGCCTCCTTAAAATCCTTGGCAAATTGATAAAGCGATTGAGAAAATTTAGAAAGCCTTCATGTGGTCTGGGGTTGAGGAGAAGAAGAGGATGGCTCTCATAGCTTGGGATAATGTGTGTCAACCCAAAAAGAAGGGGGGTCTTGGCTTAAGGAATACCATAACCTTGAAAAAAACTCTTCTTGCCAAACAAATTTGTAGAACTTATTAGGGAAAAGGAGAATGGATTGATATCTGGATGGCTAAGTACTTACAAAAGGTTCCCACCATAGAGGATTTCCTAGTCTCTGCTCAGATACCAAGCGGCTCTTTCATTTGGAACAGTGTAATCTAGGGTAAAGGTATTGCTAGTCTTGGCAATGTCTAGCCGATAGGTGATGGTAGGAAAGTGGACTTTTGAGATGATGCTTGGATTGGTGGAGCCCATCTTAATAGTCTCATGTTGGTGGATGATGTTCTTATATTTCTTTAAGGAAGTGGGTATTATTCTTATACCAAATTTTAATCCATGTTACTTAAATATTATTTCACAAAATTACTCTAACAATGATTTTACATGAAATATATGTTATTTCAATGTAACTATCATATGTAGGTGTTTTCTATTCTAAATGTACCAATCACAAAGCACATTAACTACAACTAAATAGGTATTTTATGTTAAACCAATAAATTTAAAGTTTCTTTTTTAACAATTCCCTTTCCTAAATATTAAAAAATAAATATAACTTATACTAGTGTAAGTTTTCAGAACAAACCAATATTTGAAGTTTATTCATAATGTTAGTACTATGCATCAAAATATATTGTCAATAAATCAATTTACTATATGAAAATACAAGATGTCTAAACAAGGAGCAGTCCAAAATATTACCTACAGAATCTTGAATTGATTGTAATCAATAAAGGTAAAGCTTGACTACTAGTCTTAATATTCTTTCAAAATAATAAAACAAGGTAAATTAAGTAACGATTTAGCTCATTACCATGAAGTTTGTTTCCTACCAACTAATTCCTCCATGTCTAAGATCATATGACACTTAGTCACAATTGTTAGTACAACATAATATCATACCCAAAGAAACATATACTTATAAATGCCATATAACAAAATGAATTTTCATTATCTTCACTCACCATAGATAATTAACTATACTCTTATCTAGTTCCACCAAAACATTTGTTCAATGTAAAATAAGAATACGTATGTATGTAGCTATGTATGTATGTATGTATATATGTATTTATGTATTTATATATGTATATATCTCTATATATATGTATACACAAACACACACACACACACACACACACACACACACACACACACACACACACACACACACACACATATATACACATATGTATATACAAAGACATTTATCTATACACATACACACACACACATATATGTATACTTATATATATGTATATGTATATATATGTATACATATATGTATATATATCTATACATATATGTATATATATATAGGCACACACACACACATATTATTGTTACAAGTAATGTTGTGGTAATTAGTTCCATGATTAAATAAGAAAATTGATTGGTTAGTGATTTGTTAGGAAAATTGTCATAGATGATAGTCTAGTGATTGTTATTAAAATATGATATTAAATTTTATTTATCGTTAAAGTAGTGAGATTTGTCTCTTAAAAGTAATGATGTGATGTATGTTTGAGTACTTAAATGACTAAATTGCCTTATGGCATCATGAAGGGTATTCTAATTACTTGCATGCTATTTATCATTCATTGTGAGCAATGGTATACATGTTATAGTATGTCATCAAGTGATTAATTATGAATCTGATGTCTATTTCCATTAAAATCATAACCTAATAAATATTATTATCATGCAAATAAAATATTTTAAATAATCATTGATCATGTATTAATTGTACTACTCATGTGTGTATGAGACATTATGTCTCTCCACTGTATGTCTTCTTACATAAAGGATTATTTCATAAATTCTGATGTGTAAGGAAATTATTGCATTGCATTAATGATTGTAAAATTCTTGCACGTAAGTAAAAACTATGATTTATTTTATTGTTGCATAAAATTTCCTAAAGAAAGATATATAAATATGGCCTAATGTGTTTGGTGTACATTCTCTAATGCATTTTGGACATTATTTTCTTATCTATCATGTAGTGATCACTCCCCCTTGTGTGCCTAATATTAGTCTCCTTGTTAGGTGGTTTTGGATGTGTTGGTTGATTTGCCTTGAGATATTTGTGATTTGTATCTAGTGTCATTAGCCTAGCATGATTTTCGGATTTCCTTATGCTTGGATTGGCTACTAAACTCTTATTTCTATCTATTTTGAGGCATTGGTCACACTTTATTTATTATGGATGTTGCTGAAATTTTTCATGAGTTAATGTTGAAATTGATAATCTCCCCATTTGGCCTTCACTTTTGATGTCTATGGTGGTCATTTTGAGTGTTTAATATTGTGAGCCCTGGTTATATGTTAAGTGTTTTTTCTAGCATGTTCATTTTTGAAACTTTGATAGTGAGTCTGAGGGAGGCAACATGGATAACTGCATTTGGGATGGTGGGAAACTAGATAATACTAATGTTGGATGAGGAAATGAACTATGTTTTCCAAGATGAAATGAATTTTTAATTTTTTAGATTATAGGAAATGTTAGGAGAAGCATGTTTGGATTAAAGAAGTTTGAATAATATCCTATAGTTAAATGTTAAGGAACTACAAATTTCCTATCATCAATTAATTCTTATATATTCTTCTTGTATAACTATTAAATAAGGATGCCTATGAATAAATTTACTAAGTCAAAATCACATTGAGTGTTTGTAATATGTATTGAGGTTCACTCTTATTTAGTTGAGTGCATGTTGTGCTTCATTCTTATCACTTTTGATATGGATGTTTAGATGTTTTGTATGTCGTAAATATTGTTTTCATTATGAGCACGAAGTATAGATTTTGGAAATTGTATGATATCTTAGTTGCAATTAAATTTAAGAAAAAATATTTTGAGAAACATCCCTCTCATATAAATGTCAGTTGTGATTTCTTTGGTAATATAGAAAAGTGTGTAGGTGTTAAATATCATTTAAAATTTATTTATATCCCGCTTATTAAGTATATAGATGATAAAGAAGTGTTGTCATGCTTGAAAAGTGTGAGTTGTGTTTTATGGATTCCAACTTGGTGATGGGAATTATGATTGAAAATTTTATCTTGCAAGAATGATGTAGAATCAGTGGCCTCTTAAAGGTATTTGAGTAAACTTGTATGATTATTGTGGTTAGTGAAAAATTACCTATCTTGTTTTATCTCTTATGTACTTTATTAAATTTGAACAGTTAAAGAATGTTAAGGAGAACTCTTTTTGTTTCTATCTTACTTTGAAATAAGAAATTGATTGGTCTAAGATGTTTTTACCTATTAATGAATCCTATGATGAGGAGATTAATTATGTTTCTTGTATTTATCCTAAAGGAAGGTATATTTTGGTATTATTTTTGTAAATTTTCAAGACAAGTGTGTGAATATTTTCCTCTAAGCCTTGCGATTTCTAGTTGTAATCGAGTCTTAGGTGGGACGATGCAGTTCCCCTCCCTAATTCATACTCTATGATGGTAATGAAGATACTAGTGGACTCTTTTCATGTCTTCATACTTCATATTTCCATGATTTGTTCTTTCATGTTTGAGACACTTCTTCAAATCAGGGGATGCATTATGATATTTATGTTTTTAATTTTATATTTAGGGTTACTTGATGATGTTAGGGTTTATTATTCGATGGACCTTGTGATAATACATTTCTTAGTTAATATGGGTTTTTTACTACTTTTGATGTTATATCTTGTGCTAACCCTAATTTTAATAATCTCATTGAATGATGGTTGTTTGATTATGTATATTTATAACAGTGATGTTTTGGTGTCTACAAATATGTAAGGGTTGATATTAAATCACTCATTATGAGAGGGATGTGATGTTATTGCTTTCCTTCACTTGAATATATTGATCTGATTAATATATATATATATATCTAAACAAGTTTTGTCCCTTGACAATGTTGTACAGGTGTGCAAGTACTAGGCATCGAATCCACCTCCTTCCTTAGGTTTTAGCATGCCTCCTTTATAGATGGTAGCTGATTGGAGGTGACAACAAGGCCCTACCAGACCTAACCTTAGTCAATTTGTAGGTTTTGACCCTTGTCTTCATTACTTTACCTTTGGTTTAATCTCTATTTTGGTTATGTGGTCTTGAGGTTGGCTACCAGAGTAATTTTGCTTTACTCCTCTAATTCTATTCTATTTAATTTAAATTATTAATGATCTATTTTGGTTTACGGATAAATATTATTAATATTAATTTATAAATTAAATTCTTATTTTATAAGTTTAGATACAATTATAATCTCACCCTTTGCATTTCATATGTGTCTTTTGGTTTATATTAAATAATATAATATGGGACAAATATGTTTATTTATGTTTATGTTCTCCTATTTTTCCTACCCTATTTTTTAGGTGGGAATAATTCAAGGATTTAATTCAGGTTTTATTGGTGGCAATAAATAATTATATGCAAAATATATTATTATTATAATCTTGGTTTATATTAATTTATGATTAGTTGCGATTGGTTGGGACATTTGGTTGTTTGCCATACAAACACCAACACCCATTTTTGGGAATAGTTTTGTGTTGTAAATAACATGTTTATGGATGCCAAACAATTCTTAAATGATTGCTAGACAAATTTAAAGTGAGAGGAGGTTTGTGAGGAGGTTTGTGTGTTGCATTGGAGAGATTGAAGGGGTTTTGGAGAAAGATTTTTGCAAACATTTGGGAGAGGGTTTTGCATGGCTTGTTGAAGATTTGATGCTATGATTTTTGTGACCTATTTGCTTTCTTGATTTAATGAAACTATTGTTCATGTGGAGTTGAACATTTAGAGGTTGGTCTTTCATATTTGTTGTCCATTTTCTTCTACTTTTAGGTTGTAATTCTTAATTAATTTCTTTGAAGTAAAATTATTTGTGCATTTGAAAGGATTGTCTTCTCTATTTATCTATGGCATTGTTTCATTCTAAAAGTTTAATGCCTTCATTTTTGTAATGATATAAAATAAGGGTTTCCACCATAGAAGGAAGCAACTGCTAATTTGTGACTTAAATAACTATTACATTCAAAAGAGGGTTCCAATACAGTAGATCTAGTCAAAAAATAACAAGGAGTAGGATTGAGAATTCTAATTGGATTCAAGGGTTTTTGATGATGTGAAATAATAAACCCTCTTTTATAAGTTAAATTATTGAAATTAGGGTTAAGGTATTGAAAATGAAGGTAAAAATGATGAAATAGTAAGCTACAATCATCATATTGAGCCACTATGTTGGGTGAAAATGTAATCAGCTAAGCTAGGACTTAATCCCACTCTCATTCACACATTGGAATATAAAAGAGACTAAGGAGATGATTCACTTTGATTTCCTCCTATAAAAGAGAGTCAAGGAATATTCTTATGGTTTCTATTCCTTTGCTACTATGAAAAAGAGATGAGCTAAATGTAGAGAAATGATAAGCAATCTAGGGAGATGAACAAAAGTGATGATATAAACTAAAATAATAGATAAGTGAAGAACTAAAACTAAGATATAAACTGTAGAATATGAAATGAAACTAGGATGTGCACTTATTACAAAAAATGGAGCTGGGTTGAGCTCGACCAAGGCAGTGGGCACTCTAGTCCTTCTTACTATACTGATCTGAACTTTTGGAATCTATAGATTGAAGTTCTGAGATGCAAAACTACCAAAGAATGCCAAAAATGTAGAGGAGTAGGGTCCTGGGTTCCCGGATCCTAGAATTATGAGTCTTGGTTCTAGATCTTGACCTATAATAGTAAATTCTTGATTTCTTGATGTTTCCTACTCAGTCTAATTTTTGTAGCTGCACTTGCAACTTAAAAAATGGTGTTCGGATGGCTATATAGGGTTTTTCCTTAGTGAAACCCCTTATTTTGGTTATTTCTACCTCCATAAAATAGACAATATAATGTTGAAATGTGTGTTTCCTATAATCTCATGTGTTTATAAGATCCTAATGAGCTAAAATGAAAAATTAGAGGTCACCCTCAACTTGAGCCCTTAATGAACATAATGTAAATAAGAGTGCTTCAAATAAAAAATGAAATAATAGATTTAAAGAAATGATGTAGATCTGGAAACAAGTGTTATGAAACTCATATAAAGATATGAGAATAACATGAAAGTATACAAAACCCTAAGGCAAAGGTACAAGCCAATGGACAACCAATGATCTCCTATTATTCCTCAAAATCTTTGAAGCTTCAATTGATGATGAGAATGGTTGATCAAGAGTTGATGAATGCTTGATTTTATGATTGAAGACTTCACATAAACCTGCACTTTAACTTCATAAGAGACTCCTTCAAATGCTAGAGTTGATGCATCCTTTAAATCAAGAAACATAATGTTATATATAATTTATGAAATCCTAATTTTTCTTTTGATGATAGGCCTGTTAGGTCCCAAAGACAACTGAGAGGGGGGGGGGTGAATCAGTTGTCAAATAAATTCAAAATAAAAAAGCTTAACCAACTTACTGCTTAATACCGGTGAACCAGTTTTTTATACCAATGAATAGTTTTATCAGATAATTGCAATATCGGTAAAGATTAATGCATGAAACAAAAAGACAAAGTCATCCACAACACATAACACCAATATTTGTACTTGGAAACCCTGTAAAGGGAAAAACCATGGTGGGAAACCTTACCCACAGTCAGATGATACTACTACAGATAGTAAGTATATACAAATGGGGTCTGCACATGCGGAAAGGCCAAGCGCCTAAAGCTCACTGCTCAAACACAAAATAGGAGTCACATTGACTACAATTGGATGGTTAAATCTAATAAGGATGTTGTCACAACCCTCCTTTATCACCTTTTGATTTAAATACAAACTCTATTATATTTCTTTTGGATAAACTATTGAATGAATATTGTAAAGGAATAAAAATAATAAATCACACACACACATGGAAAATATATATATATATTTTTTATTGGTTATTTAAATTCCCTCACCCAAATTAAGGCACATGTTGTAGGAAGAATAAGAAGCTTCTAGAGGCTTCTCCACCACCTTGCATGTAACCCCTCCCACTAAGTCTAATCAATTTGCATGAAGGCCAAATTGGTAGAGAATCTCTTTTTTTTAATTAAAAATTAGGTAGTGGAATTTGGAATTTTTTTTCTTATAAAAGATGTACAAGTTTCAAAAAGAGGTGTTGGCTATTCCATAAGAAATTCTTCAAGTAAAATTTTCCTTTGTAGTCAATTTTCATTTTCAGCTAAGATTTTTGTTTGGGAGGACCTCTCTTCAAGTTTAGAGGATCAAGGAAGATTCATAGAGGATTCTACACCATTTTCAGGCACCCAAGTTCTTTCAAATTTAGTTTTCGTGCATCTTATTTTTGTTGCAAATTAGATTTGATTAAATTGTTGAGGAAATTAGAATCATTTGATGAGAATGAGATTCAATTGTTTTCAGATTCTTGATAAGAATTAGTTTCAAATTTTGATAAGAAGTAGATTAAATTGCTTAGGTGATTAGAATCATTTGATGAGAATTAGATTCATTGTTTTTCAGATTCTTGATAAGAAATTAGATCCATTAGTTTCAAATTTTTGATAGGAATTAGATTCATTTGTAAAAAGAAAAAAAATAATTTTAGATCAAGGTTTAATATATTGTTGAAATTAGTTGAAATCTGTTTGTAGTGGATGAGTTGAAGAATTAAAATATTGTCTTTCAATTTCTTCCTGTAGATTGGATACTGTTAATTAAAATATTGTCCTTCAATTTCTTGTTGTAGATTGGATACTGTTAGTTTGAAGATTTAAAATATTGTCTTTCAATTTCTTGTTGTAGATTGGATATTGTTAATTAAAATATTGTCTTTCAATTTCTTGCTGTAGTTTGGATATTGTCAGTTTGAAGAATTAAAATGTTATCTTTCAAATTCTTGCTGTAGAATTAAAATATTGTCTTCCAATTCCTTGCTATGAATAAAATCTTGTTTTTTTTTTCTTCTTATTTCCTTTTGAATGAATTAAATCTTCCTGTAGGAATAAATTTATCTTTGTAAATTTTAGATTGAAATCAGATTAACGAAATACAATCATAAGCCTGCATAAATCATCTACCTTTCATGGCTGGAAACGATTTACTTCTCTGGATTATTTATCTCTAGGAATAATCTCTATGTGGAAACAAAATATAAGTTACCTTTAGATACACATCTGGCTTTCAATCATCTACACTATGCTGGGATCTAGTTATTCTCCCTAGATTGTGTATCCCTCTGGGTTATTTACTCCTGAAAATGAACCCTATTATTACTTAACATTTTAATTTATTTTTATCCTTAAAGTTTAAAATCTACTCTCTATCTATTTAAATTAACCTGGAAAAAAATATAAAAAAATAAAACCATATATATATACATATATATATATATATATATATATATATCTATATATACATATATATATATACATATATATATATATATATATATATCTATATATACATATATATCTATATATATATATATATATATACGGAGTGTTTAAAACCATCGCATGAGAAATTATGATTGCAACGCAGTACGTAGAAGTACTGTGACTGGTTGCATGGGACTTCGGCCGCAGGCGGAGTTAATAGCTCTGCAGGGGGGGAGCGGTACCGTTACGGTACCCTCCACTAACTTGCGGTCACTGCTACGGCAGTGGCCGCAGGGTAGTGGAGGGGACCGTGGCATGCCCCTCCCACTAAATGCTCTTGGCACACAATACCACGACCTTCATATTTCAAATCCCTTTTTTTTTATGGAATTTAATTGTTCATAGTTGGTAATAAAGTTTTAGTTGTTAATAATTGATAAACTTTAGATCATTTTTTTTTATATAGTTATTAATAAGTTTTGGATTAATTAGTAATAATTATTAATAACTTATTAATAATTATGATTAATGTAATTGGTAATAATTATTAATAGATTATCGTATGGTAGATTATTGTAAAAGAATGGGACCTCCCAATCCATTGAGGATCTAATTGATTCTTGGGCGATAAATTTAAGCTTACTTAGATCTTTAAGTCTTATGATTAATCCCAAAAGTGTAAACTAATTGCTAGTAACTCTATATTTAATTGTTCTTACAATAAGAGTAAACACTTCTTCATTTTGTATGCAATGACATTATTTTACCTTGCTTTTATTCCGCATTCATTATCTACATGCAATTGCTCATAAGTTCACAATTATCATGCCAATTGTAGAATAACGATATTTATCTTTTTTCAATAGTATTTAAAGTTTAAATTGTGTACATCCATTTCATAATTATATTTTCAAGCATGATGTTAGTTTAGAAAACTAAACAAAGGAAGTTGGAAAACCAAAACTAGCAGCGTTCGGTATATACGGTGCCTCTAGGTCACGCTTACGGGTAATGCCGTCATGTTGAACTACTGCACTTAATGCCTAATAAAGATGCATTAACGACATCTATGGCATCGTCCCTATAAATCGTCGGGGAGTAATAAGGGACATTTGGAAGTTAAAATCCAAGGGGCAAGTAATCCCCCTTGGATCGATAATTTAATAAGATAACTTTTAAATGATTTTCACATCCGTTGAGATAAACCATAGTAAACCCCTTTTTAGGGATGGTCAAGTTAAAAGCTCTCATGAAATTGATTTCTTTTTTTGAAGGGATATTGGCATTTTGCAATTGGGTGACGTTCATGATAAGTATTAGGATCTAGTTATTTTCTTTTTTTTAGGCCACAAGCAATAGGCCATCTTGAGCCTTTGCTTAAGTGCTACCATCGTGGGTAGCAACCACAGAGAAATTGTCTGGGACACTGACCCTAGAAAGGGTTGCGTACCCACAAATCAGTTTACATCAAACCATAGATTAGAAAATAGAACTACATACTTTACGCCTTAATCCCGTGCCAAAGCGGGTATGTAGGTAGTCTTGCGACGGAGTTGTCCCTCGCACTCAGGTGTTCGTGGGTGGGGTCTAGGCTTGGATGAGTAAGAATCCTAATTGAAAAATAAGATAATCAATTTAATTCAATGCATACTCGGAAGGAATCTCGTATGGATTTGCTTGACTTCCCGAGGCTTTAAGCCAAATTCCGAAGCGGAATTCAAGCTTGTATTATTTTTAATTACTCCTAAGGACGGCGACCTCGGTGCATTCTTGTTAGAAGAGTGTAGTACTTAGTGAGTGGCTCAAGACCCGAATGGTCCCGATGAGTCTAAGTCTCTGGCCAGAGCATCTCCTATCCCGTTTGGATGGATGCCTACCTCGTATGCGTAGATGCCTATCCTGTATTGGATAGATGGAATTTTACGTCCCGTATGGACAATTGCCTAACCCGTATGGTTGGAAGCTCATCCCGGATGGATGAATGCTTAATCCTAATTGGATGGATGCCCAGAGTATGCAATTGAATAAAACATAATGAAAAAAAAAATAATACTCAATTTTTGTGGAATCAATTTTGGTGGGTTATTACATGTGGTATCAGAGCAAAGGTTCAAATCTAGGCCTTGTGCTCACTTCAATTTATTCAACTAAGGGAATGTTTTACAATAATAGAAATTAAATTTTATTCTATTTTTAAAAAGGGAAAAAAAAGTCCTAAATAAAAAAAAAAACTAACTACATAATTTAACTTTCAGGTAAAACCTAGAATGGTAAGAGGAAGAGGAAGATGAAGAGGAAAAGGAAGAAGAAGAGGAAGGGGTAATGGAAGACATACTAGGAGTCCAAGGGAGGAAAACCATGAGGAAAACCATGAGGAAAACCACAAAGAAAACCATGAGGAAGATCATGAAGAGGATCGACACAACCCAGGGAATAACGGAGATGGGGTCCAAGCTATAATCGACCTTCTAACCGAACAAAGAGATAAAATCAACTTCTTGGAACAATCATTGCAGGACCTTAGGGAAAGGCAGAATGACTATGAGAATAGAAGTGGTACCGAGAATGGAAACCCTGGTAGCAATCAAGGAAATGTGATGGGCAATGGAAAGGAAAATAACATATTGGAACTCTCCAAGGATTTAAAGAAAATCACCCCTCCTAAGTTCGATGGGAGGCAGATTGGTGAAGGGGCTGAGAATTGGCTAAATGAAATGGAAAAATATTTTGAGCTAAGAGATTTTAGCAAAACAACCAAGGCTTTATGGGGCTCCTATCAACTCATAGGGGAGGTGGCTAGTTGGTGGACCAACACCAAGGAACAAAATGGGTATAATAGGGATACGGTCACATGGGGTCAATTTGTTCACCATTTCTAAGATAGGTGGCTCCCTCAATTGTTCTTTGATGAGAAAGTGATAGAATTCCATAATCTACGTCAAGGGCCCCTATCCGTTCAACAATATTGGGATAAGTTCGCCAAGTTGCTTAAATATGTGCCTATGTACCAAAAGGATGAAGAAGGCTAAGTGAGGAAATTCATTTTGGGGCTGAATACCAACATAGGGGCAGAGGTTGACATGCATGGACCTAGAAATATGAATGAAGTACTTGAAAAGTCCCTAAGGCAAGAGAGGAAGATTCAAACACTAGCAGAGCGGAACTATAATGGGAACCACTCATTTAAAAGGAAGCAAGAATTCAATGGAAACACTAATTTCAACAAGGGTCAAAGGAATAACTCTTCCGAAAGGAGACCACCGCCTAATCAATATCAGAGGAATGGAAATGATAATAACAGGGGTAATAATAACAGGGGCAATAATAACAGGGGCAACTATAACAGGAATGACCAGCAGAACAAGATAACTTATCCACCCAGGGGCAATGAAACAAGGAATGATCCCCCTAGAAATCAAGGTAGGAGGGGTCCTCCAGGCGGATGCTTTATGTGCGGGGAAAACCATTTTGCTAGAGAGTACCCCAGGATGCAAGGACAAATTAGGGCCAATCAACTCCGACAAAGGCCCCAACAGAGGATTCATGCAGTGGTTAGGAACCAAAGAAGAAGATAGCAGAATGTTCCCATGGAAGCTACAGGTACACTATTTGAACAACCAATATCAATTCTAATTGACACTAGATCATCTGAATGTTTCATCTCACCTGAATTAGTAAACAAATATGCATTAAAAGTTAATCAAATGGAGTCATCATGGACGGTTCAATATGGGGATAAGGCAACTAGGGAAGTAACTAAGTGTTTACCGAGGGCAAGGGTACAATTTCCTGAGTTCGAAACAAGGGTAGATCTCTATGTGGCACCCCTAGGATTATATGATGTAATTATGGGAATGAGTTGGTTAGCAGACCATCAAGCTAATGTAGATTGCTATAACAAAGTTGTTGAATGTTTGGATGATGGGGGGAAAAGGGTCAAAATCCAAGGAAAGTTTAAACCCATTAATATAGAAACTATCTCAGCAATGCAATTAAAGAAGGAAAGGAGAAGAGGAAGAAAAATCTTTATGGTTGAAATTGATGAAGGAAAGGAGGAAAATACAACAACATTTGAAAATACCCCTTTCTTAAAGGAGTTTAAGGATGTTTTTCTAGAAGAATTACCCGGTTTACCCCCTAAGAGGAAGTTTGACTTTTCTATCGAAGTACTCCCAGGAGCTGAACCAGTATCAAGGGCACCTTACCGGATGAACACAACCGAATTACAAGAGCTCAAAATGCAATTAGAGGAACTCTTAACTAAGGGATTAATAAGGCCAAGTGTATCACCATGGGGAGCGCCAGTTTTATTTGTTAAGAAGGATGGAACCTTAAGGCTATGCATCGACTGTAGGATGTTGAACAAAGTCACCATAAAGAATAGGTATCCCTTACCTCATATAGAGGACCTTTTTGACCAAATGAAAGGAGCGGCAATTTTCTCAAAGATAGATCTCCGATCAGGGTATCATCAACTCAGAATTAAGGAAGAAGACATTCCGAAGATAGCTTTCAGGACGAGGTATGGACATTATGAATTCACAGTAGTTCCTTTTGGTGTAACTAATGCCCCAGCTACATTCATGAACCTAATGAATAGTGTACTCCATGACTACATGGATAAATTTGTTTTGGTATTTTTGGATGACATATTGATTTACTCTAGAAATGAAGAGGAGCATTTAGTGCACCTACAAATTGTTTTGCAAAGGTTGAGAGAACATAAGTTATATGGGAAATTGTCCAAATGTGCCTTCTTTGAGGAAAAGATTCACTATCTTGGGCATATAATATCAAAAGAAGGAATAGCAGTCGACCCAGATAAAATAAAGGCGATAGTAGAATGGCCAATCCCTAAGAATGTTTCAGAGGTAAGAAGCTTTATGGGGCTAGCAGGTTACTATAGGAGGTTTGTGGAAGGATTCTCTAAGATAGCAAACCCCATCACCTCGTTGCAAAGGAAGGGCAAAAGGTTTGTGTGGACCGAGCAAAGTGATAAGGCATTTCAAATCTTGAAGGGAAAACTAACTTCAGCGCCCATTCTAAGGGTACTAGATCCAAATGGACACTTCACAGTCATAACAGATGCTTCTATTGAAGGGTTAGGAGGAGTACTTGTCCAAGATGAGGGGGTAGTAGCTTACGAATCTAGGAAGCTAAAGACTCATGAAGTCAATTATGCACCCCACAACTTAGAGTTGGCAGCAATTGTGCATGCCCTACAAAAATGGAGACACTTCTTACTAGGGAAGCCCTTTGAGCTTAAGTCAGATAACCAAGGACTAAAATACATCTTTACCCAACCTCACTTAAATGCCAGACAAAGAAGGTGGTTAGAGTTTCTAAGTGAATATGATTTTGAAATTGGATATATTAAGGGAAAAGAAAATAGGGTGACAGATGCCTTAAGTAGGAGGAGACACTTGATGACTATAGCAACATTCAAAACCTCTTTCAAAAGGCAAGTAATGGATGAACAAGGACATGACCCATGGTATGAGCAGGTCAAATTAACTTTAAGACACAACCCGACCGATCCTAAGGTTGAAGGGTATACATTAGATGAAGATGGGTTGCTCAGATACAATAATAGAATCTATATTCCTAATTCAAGGAACTTAAGGGAAGTAGTCTTGTCGGAGGCTCACGATGCCCCTTATTCAGGCCACCCAGGAGTTAACAAACTTTATGCAGATCTAAAGAAGTTATACTTTTGGCAAGGGTTGAAGAACGATATTGTCAAGTATGTAGCTAAATGTTTGGAGTGACAAAGAGTAAAGGCAGAACATAGACACCCAGCTGGATTGTTACAATTGCACGATGTACCTCAACACAAGTGGTAAGTTATTAGCATGAATTTTGTGCAAGGGTTACCCATGTCACCTTCTAGGCATGATGCAATAATGGTGGTAATTGACAAACTCACTAAGGTGGCACACTTTATACCAGGAAATCTGATGGATGATGCACCCACCTTGGCTAGACGCTTTGTTAAGGAAATATTTAGGTTGCATGGAATACTAGAGAAAATCATATCAGACAGAGATGCTAGATTCACTTCAAGGTTTTGGACCACTCTTAAATCAGCTCTAGGAACTCAACAAAATTTTAGCACCGCATACCATCCTGAAACCGACGGTCAGACAGAAAGGACAAATCAGATTATGGAAGACCTGCTTCGCATGTACTGCATGGACCAACAGAGGAAATGGGAAGAGTACCTACCTTTGGTAGAGTTTGCTTACAATAATACATATCAAACATCTTTGGGAATGGCGCCTTTTGAAGCTTTGTATGGTAGACCATGTCGAACACCTTTGAGTTGGGATAGTCTTGAAGATAGAGCGATTATTGGACCAGATATGTTGAAAGAAATGGAAAGGAAAACTAAGGAAATTAGGCAAAGATTGAAGGAAGCCTCAGATAGGCAGAAAAGTTATGCAGACAAAAACAGAACACCAAGGGAGTTTGAGGTAGGAGAGAAAGTCTTCCTAAGGGTTAGGCCACACAAGAGTTCCATAAGATTTGGGAAAAAGACTAAGCTTGCACCTCGTTATGTCGGACCTTTTGAAATATTAGGAAGAATTAATCCAGTTGCATACCGGTTGGCCTTACCTCCCCAATTGAGCCGAATCCATGATGTCTTACATGTATCTCTTCTTAAAAAGTATGTACCTGATGAGAAACACATTTTGAATTGGGATGCTTTACAAGTCCAAGAAATGGGAGGAATAATGATAGAGCCATTCATAATCTTGGAGAGGTGCCAGTGCCAGTTGCTCAACAGAGAGGTTGATCAGTGCAAAGTGCAATGGGACCAGTATGATGAAAAGAATGCCATGTGGGAGGATACTAAGGAGATGCAGCAGTTGTTTCCTGTTTTGTTTTGAACATGAACTATAAACTCTTTTGAATGCATTTAATAAGTGCATCGGGATGATGCACAGATTAAGGGGGGGAGGATGTCACAACCCTCCTTTATCACCTTTTGATTTAAATACAAACTCTATTATATTTCTTTTGGATAAACTATTGAATGAATATTGTAAAGGAATAAAAATAATAAATCACACACACACATGGAAAATATATATATATATTTTTTATTGGTTATTTAAATTCCCTCACCCAAATTAAGGCACATGTTGTAGGAAGAATAAGAAGCTTCTAGAGGCTTCTCCACCACCTTGCATGTAACCCCTCCCACTAAGTCTAATCAATTTGCATGAAGGCCAAATTGGGAGAGAATCTCTTTTTTTAAATTAAAAATTAGGTAGTGGAATTTGGAATTTTTTTCTTATAAAAGATGTACAAGTTTCAAAAAGAGGTGCTGGCTATTCCATAAGAAATTCTTCAAGTAAAATTTTCCTTTGTAGTCAATTTTCATTTTCAGCTAAGATTTTTGTTTGGGAGGACTTCTCTTCAAGTTTGGAGGATCAAGGAAGATTCATAGAGGATTCTACACCATTTTAAAGCACCCAGGTTCTTTCAAATTTAGTTTTCGTGCATCTTATTTTTGTTGCAAATTAGATTTGATTAAATTGTTTAGGAAATTAGAATCATTTGATGAGAATGAGATTCAATTGTTTTCAGATTCTTGATAAGAATTAGTTTCAAATTTTGGTAAGAAGTAGATTAAATTGTTTAGGTGATTAGAATCATTTGATGAGAATTAGATTCATTGTTTTTCAGATTCTTGATAAGAAATTAGATCCATTAGTTTCAAATTTTTGATAGGAATTAGATTCATTTGTAAAAAGAAAAAAAAAAAATTTAGATCAAGGTTTAATATATTGTTGAAATTAGTTGAAATCTGTTTGTAGTGGATGAGTTGAAGAATTAAAATATTGTCTTTCAATTTCTTGTTGTAGATTGGATACTGTTAATTAAAATATTGTCCTTCAATTTCTTGCTGTAGATTGGATACTGTTAGTTTGAAGATTTAAAATATTGTCTTTCAATTTCTTGCTGTAGATTGGATACTGTTAATTAAAATATTGTCTTTCAATTTCTTGCTGTTGTTTGGATATTGTCAGTTTGAAGAATTAAAATGCTATCTTTCAAATTCTTGCTGTAGAATTAAAATATTGTCTTCCAATTCCTTGCTATGAATAAAATCTTGTTTTTTTTTTCTTCTTATTTCCTTTTGAATGAATTAAATCTTCCTGTAGGAATAAATTTATCTGTATAAATTTTAGATTGAAATCAGATTAACGAAATACAATCATAAGCCTGCATAAATCATCTACCTTTCATGGCTGGAAATGATTTACTTCTCTGGATTATTTATCTCTAGGAATAATCTCTGTGTGGAAACAAAATATAAGTTACCTTTAGATACGCATTTGGCTTTCAATCATCTGCACTATGCTGGGATCTAGTTATTCTCCCTGGATTGTCTATCCCTCTGGGTTATTTACTCCTGAAAATGAACCCTATTATTACTTAATATTTTAATTTATTTTTATCCTTAAAGTTTAAAATCTACTCTCTATCTATTTAAATTAACCTGGAAAATAAAATAAAATAAATAAAACCATATATATATATATATATATATATATATATATATATATATATATATATATATATACGGAGTGTTTAAAACCATCGGATGAGAAATTATGATTGCAACGCAGTACGTAGAAGTACCGTGACTGGTTGCATGGGACTTCGGCCGCAGGCGGAGTTAATAGCTCTGCAGGGGGGGAGCGGTATCGTTACGGTACCCTCCACTAACTTGCGGTCACTGCTATGGCAGTGGCCGCAGGGTAGTGGAGGGCACCGTGGGGTCCCCCTCCCACTAAATGCTCTGGGCACACAATACCACGACCTTCATATTTCAAATCCCTTTTTTTTTATGGAATTTAATTGTTAATAGTTGGTAATAAAGTTTTAGTTGTTAATAATTGATAAACTTTAGATCATTTTTTTTTATATAGTTATTAATAAGTTTTGGATTAATTAGTAATAATTATTAATAACTTATTAATAATTATTATTAATGTAATTGGTAATAATTATTAATAAATAATTGATAATTATTATTAATAGTGAAGTAAATTTGGAAAAATTTAATAATTAATAGAGATTATCGTATGGTAGATTATTGTAAAAGAATGGGACCTCCCAATCCATTGAGGATCTAATTGATTCTTGGGCGATAAATTTAAGCTTACTTAAATCTTTAAGTCTTATGATTAATCCCAAAAGTGTAAACTAATTGCTAGTAACTCTATATTTAATTGTTCTTACAATAAGAGTAAACACTTCTTCATTTTGTATGCAATGACATTATTTTACCTTGCTTTTATTCCGCATTCATTATCTACATGCAATTGCTCATAAGTTCACAATTATCATGCCAATTGTAGAATAACGATATTTCTCTTTTTTCAATAGTATTTAAAGTTTAAATTGTGTACATCCATTTCATAATTATATTTTCAAGCATGATGTTAGTTTAGAAAACTAAACAAAGGAAGTTGGAAAACCAAAACTAGCAGCGTTCGGTATATACGGTGCCTCTGGGTCACGCTTACGGGTAATGCCGTCGTGTTGAACTACTGCACTTAACGCCTAATAAAGCTGCATTAACGACGTCTGTGGCATCGTCCCTATAAATCGTCGGGGAGTAATAAGGGACATTTGGAAGTTAAAATCCAAGGGGCGGGTAATCCCCCTTGGATCGATAATTTAATAAGATAACTTTTAAATGATTTTCACATCCGTTGAGATAAACCATAGTAAACCCCTTTTTAGGGATGGTCAAGTTAAAAGCTCTCATGAAATTGATTTCTTTTTTTGAAGGGATATTGGCGTTTTGCAATTGGGTGACGTTCATGATATGTATTAGGATCTAGTTATTTTCTTTTTTTTAGGCCACAAGCAATAGGCCATCTTGAGCCTTCGCTTAAGTGCTACCATCGTGGGTAGCAACCGCAGAGAAACTGTCTGGGACACTGACCCTAGAAAGGGTTGCGTACCCACAAATCAGTTTACATCAAACCATAGATTAGAAAATACAACTACATACTTTACACCTTGATCCTGTGCCGAAGCGGGTATGTAGGCAGTCTTGCGACGGAGTTGTCCCTCGCACTCAAGCGTTCGTGGGTGGGGTCTAGGCTTGGATGAGTAAGAATCCTAATTGAAAGATAAGATAATCAATTTAATTCAATGCATACTCGGAAGGAATCCCGTATGGATTCGCTTGACTTCCCGAGGCTTTAAGCCAAATTCCGAGGTGGAATTCAAGCTTGTATTATTTTTAATTACTCCTAAGGACGGCGACCTCGGTGCATTCTTGTTAGAAGAGTGTAGTACTTAGTGAGTGGCTCAGGACCCGAACGGTCCCGATGAGTCTAAGTCTCTGGCCAGAGCATCTCCTATCCTATTTGGATGGATGCCTACCCCGTATGGGTAGATGCCTATCCCGTATTGGATAGATGGAATTTTACGTCCCGTATGGACAATTGCCTAACCCGTATGGTTGGAAGCTCATCCCGGATGGATGAATGCCTAATCCTAATTGGATGGATGCCCAGAGTATGCAATTGAATAAAACATAATGAAAAAAAAAATAATACTCAATTTTTGTGGAATCAATTTTGGTGGGTTATTACAGATGTACTGCTCAAAATAAAATCTTTATATGCTGGATTTAGTACCGGTGTAGTTCTGATATGCTTTCAAAAAACTTTACTTCACATTCAAATGATGTCTACATGTATAGCTCTGCTTAATCTCACATATACCTTCACACAGTTATTCTTTGTATTCCTCTACCGATCTTACAAATAAGATCTTACATTTATATCATAACCTAGGACCATTTTTAGTAGGTCGGCTCTAAAAGATATTACAATAAAATTGATTTACAAATAAATTAATCCTCGATGCAATAACCAATTCAACATGTCGGCTTAATGCATTTACAACAATAATAAGTCATCTCCATAGCATGCCATGCTAATCTGGAAAAGATAAACCTGTCGGTGTATAACCTGGACCTATTTGCTGGTAACAACAAATATGCGAATATGAATATACCAATAAACAAATCTCCAAGACAAGGTGCGCACATGATGTCTTTGACATAACCAAGTGTTTTCCATTCCCTTCCAAGTATCGGTGATCATTATATCCTGCTGGTGTACTAGATACCGGTGACTATCCATAAGTCATTTGCTTACCGATGAATATTGCTGATTCTCCAAAGTGCTAGAGTTGATAAAGTTTAGTAGGTGTTGACATCAATGACAAAACCATACCAAAATACCAACAATATCCCCCTTTGGCATTGATGGCAACACAAGATGGAAAAACCATCAAAGTGCCAAAACAGAAATGCCAAATACCAAAATACCAATAATTATCAAAATATAAGTAATCTTTCTAAAAGTAACAATCTCTCCCCCTGAGAGTAACATGTGTTTCCTTGTGTTTTTCCATACCAATCTCTCCCCCTTTGACATCAAATGCCAAAGTTACTACAAAACCAGGTTCATTACAAAATACCAACCAATTTAGTATACTAACTACTCCCCTTGAGAAGTAGCTTCCTCATCAAAGCTAGAGTAAAAGATTTCTCTGTTAATTCTGTCGGTTGATGACAAACATCAACATTCTAAGTATCTATCAGTTGGGAAATGACCCCAAGCTAATCTCTAAGATATTCAAAGGTCTCCTTAGGCAAAGGTTTAGTGAAAATATCTACAATCTACTTTTTAGTATTCACATAAACTAGTTTAATTTCTTTTGCTTCAACATTCTCCCTTAGAAAATTTAGTTTGATAGAAACATGTTTGGTTTTTGAATGTAGTACCGGATTCTTAGATATATCAATTGCTACAGTGTTATCACAATAGATAGTTATAGGTTCCTTGCATTTTACCTTTATATCTTTCAACATTTGTTTAAGCCATAGTACCTGTGTACAGTTAGTTGTTGCTACAACATATTCTGATTTTGCTGTTGATAAGGATGTACAACTTTGTTTCTTACACAACCAAGAAACTAGTCTGCTTCCAAGAAAAAATGCTTCGCCGGTGGTACTTTTTCTATCATCCACATCTCCTGTCCAATTTGCATCTGTGTATGCACATATTTCAAAGTTTTCATCTCTAGGATACCATAATCCAAGATTTGTAGTGCCTTGTAAGTACTGGAAAATCCTTTTTACTGCTGATTCATGATTTTCTCTAGGATTACTCTGAAATCTTGAAACAATACATACTGCATTGATGATATCAGGTCTAGTCTATGTCAAATACAATAAACCTCCTATCATAGATTTGTACCTAGTTGGATTGACAGGTGTAGATTCATCCCTGAGTGATAGTTTGTCATTTGTAGTCATAGGTGTGCTTACCAGTTTAGAGTTTTCCATCCTAAATTTCTTTAGTAACTCCTTTAAGTACTTGGATTGACTCAAGAATATACCTTTATCAGTCTGTGAAATCTACAATCCTAAAAAGAATTTTATTTCTCCAATCATAGACATTTCAAATTCTTGCTGCATTTCAAAAGAAAAGTCTTTACATAATCCATCTTCTCCTCCAAAGATTATATCATCAACAAAAACTTCTATAGCCAAGATGTCATCATTAGTCACTTTATAATATAAGTTGCTGTCAGCATTACCTTTAGAAAAACCAATCTTCAAAAGATACTTATCCAATCTTGCATACCAAGCTTTTGGAGCTTGTTTCAATCCATACAAAGATTTCCTTAACTTGCAAACCATATCTTTGTTATCTATCAAAGAAAATCCATCAGGTTGTTCAATGTAAACTTCTTCTTCAAGATCTCCATTCAGAAATGCACATTTAATATCCATTTGATATACTTTGTAGTTTTTATGTGTTGCAAAAGCCAAAAATAATCTGACTGCCTAAATTCTAGCTACCGGTGCAAAGGTCTCATTGTAATCAATTCCTTCTTTCTAAGAATGTCCCTTACACAGTAGTCTTGCTTTATTTTTGATAACCTTACCATCTTCATTAATTTTGTTTTTGAATACCCATTTGGTTCCAATTACATTTTTATCTTTAGGTCGGAGAACTAATGTCCAAGTGTTATTCTTCTCAATTTGTTCTAATTCTTCTTCCATAGCTTTAATCCAATATTTATCTTCACATGCCTCATTAACTGATGATGGTTCAATTTGAGAAATAAGACATACCTCTTCATTTGCCAATCTTCCTCTTGTCATAACTCGTTTATGCTTGTTTCCAATTATTTGATCTTCAGAATGATTTAGTCTTACATATCAAGGTGTCTTTGTTTGTTGTTGTTCCTCAGTCACAGTGGAATTTTTAGATGGTACCAGTGTAATTGGATCTTCATTCTGTACTAGTGGGTTCAGTGTAGGTTCATTTGTTAGAATTTTTATTGCCAATTCAGAATCTATGTACCTTGAAGTTCCTCTCAATTATTCATCAATCTTCACATTTGTACTCTCAACAATTTTTTAATCTTTATTTAAAACATCTATATGCTTTGCTCTTAGATAAATATCCAAGAAATATTCCTTCATCACTTCTAGGATCAAATTTCTCAATATACTCATCTCTTCTAATATAGCATTTACTTCCAAATATTCTGAAATATTTAAGAGTAGGAGTAATACCAAACCATAGTTCATGAGGGGTCTTACCGGTTTCACCTTTGATGTGAACTTTGTTGAATGTATAGACCGTTGTACTTACTGCTTCTCTCCAATATACACGTGGTAGATTTTCTTCTAATAACATACTTCTAGCTGCATCCAAGATAGTTCTATTTTTCCTTTCAACAATTTCATTTTGCTGTGGTGTCCAAGGACCTGATAGCTATCTTCTGACTCCATTCACTTCACAGAATGCATTAAATTCCTTAGATGTAAATTCTCCTCCTTGATCTAATCTTAGACATTTTATTTTCTTACCGGTTTCATTTTCTACCATTCCTTTGAATAGTTTGAACTTCCAAAGTGCATTTGATTTTTCTCTTAGAAAAGTGACCCAAGACATTCTAGAACAATCATCAATGATTAGCATGTAATATCTATCACCTTGCAACCTTTTGGTTCTAGCTGGACCACATAAGTCAATATGAATTAAGTCAAGAGTATTATTGTATTTTTCTGGAATACTTTTAAAGCTAGTTCAAACTTGTTTTCCAAATTGACATTCCTTACATACTGTATTGTGAGGTTTGATAGTTTTAGGTAAATCTCTAACTGCCTTAGTAGTACTGATTTTCACCATGCAATCAAAGTTTACATGACATAGTCTCTTATGCCATAGCCAACTTTCATCAATATGTGCAATCAAGCATGTCTTTTCACTATTATTCAAATGAAAGATATTACCTCTAGTTTGATTACCGGTTGCAATTTCTAAACCAGTTCTATTCATGATTTTGCATTTTCCATTTTAGAATTGTAACTGAAATCCTTTCTCAACTAATTGACCAACACTCAAAAGATTATGCTTTAAACCTTCAACATAGTAAACATTGTCAGTATTATGCTTACCATCAAGAGATATTGTACCTTTACCTTTGATCAGACAAGCTTTATCATCTCCAAATCTCACTAGACCTCCATTATATTCTTGAAAGTTCAAGAATTTACCTTTATCTCCTATCATATGATGTGAGCATCCTGAATCAATGATCCATTCATCCTTTACTTCAATTTTAGCTGCCAAGGCCTGCTCTACCAGTTCGACTGTAGGTGTCGGTTGATCTTCTATTATAGCAACAAAATCCCATCCATTATCTATCGGATCCTCATCAGAATTACCAGTCACTCCTTCATCAGCAAGATAACAAGATTTGTCTTTATTCTTCTTAAATCTTTATCTCTGATATTCAGGGTTAGGCTTGTATGTCCTTCTAGCTTGTTATCTTAGTCTAGAATGTCTATCAGGGCATCTTGAAGCCATATGACCAATCTTATTACAATTAAAACATTTAAAGGGTGCTTTACCTTCATACTTACTTCCAACTGGACCTTTAGGCATTTTCCTTGCAAATAGTGCTTCATGTTCTTCAAGTTCTTCATTTTCTTTCTTGCTTTCTTCAAGTTCTCTTTCATAAAAGGCTTTCCAATCAGATTTCTCAAATGATGATGGAGATGTTTTAAATGCTAAATCTATCTTTATAGTAGCAACAGGACCAAATTCCTCAATTTCAAAGGCTGGAAGTTTTCCAATCAATGTATCTCTAGTTAGTCATGTATTAGGGATTGTTCTTAACTCATTTAGAGTAGTGACCTTCATTTTGTATGCCGGTGGCAATCCTCTTAAAACTTTTGAAACAATTTCATCTTCACTTAAGGTTCCTCCACAACATTTAATACCCAAAACAATTTCATTAACTCTTTCCATAAAAGAAGAAATCTTTTCATCTTCTTCCATTTTCAGATTTTCATACCTGACCAGGAAGCTTTCAAGCTTTGCAATTTTGACTATGGAATCTCCTTCGTTCAGTGTTTCCAAATCATCCCAAATAGATTTAGCAATTGATCTATTTGATAATCCCATGATTTGCTAATCTATTAATGCGCTCAAAAGTGCTTCTCTTGCTTTGCAATCATTTTCTTCATCTTTAGTCAAGTTAGGTGGATTAGGCTGGCTTTGAGTAGGAGTAGTATAGCCATTCTTTGTAACATCCCAGATGTCCTTTCCAATGCAATTCAAATGTGTCTCCATTTTGATCTTCCATATTCCATAGTTGGTTCCATCAAGTTTAGGATTGTCCTTCCTGAAATAGTTAGCAGACATAGGATCTCCTCAAGCTGTTAAACTTCTGCATAAGAGGATTAAGCTTTGATACCGATTGTTAGGTTCCGGAGACAACTGAGAGGGGGGGGGGGGGGTGAATCAGTTTTCAACTAAATTCTAAACAAAACAACTTAACCAACTTACTGCTTAATACCGGTGAACCAGTCTTTTATACTGGTAAAAAGTTTTATCAGATAATTGCAATACCAGTAAAGATTAATGCATGAAACAAAAAAGACAAAGTCATCCACAACACATAACACCAATATTTGTACATGGAAACCCTATAAGGGGAAAAACCACAGCGAGAAACCTTACCCACAATCAGATGATACTACTGTAGATAGTAAGTGTATACAAATGGTGTCTGCACATACAAAAAGGCCAAGTGCCTAGAGCTCACTGCTCAAACACAAAATAGGAGTCACAATGACTACAATTGGATGGTTAAATCCAATAAAGATGTACTGCTCAAAATAGCATCTTCATATGTTGGATTCAATACCGTTGTAGGTCTGATATGCTTTCAACAAACCTTGCTTCACCTTCAAATGATGTCTATGTGTATAGCTCTGCTTAATCTCGCATATAACTTCACACAATTATTCTTCGTATTCCTCTACTGATCTTACAAATAAGATCTCACATTTATATCATAACCTAGGACCAATTTTAGTAGGTCGGCTCTAAAAGACATTACAATAAAATCAATTTACACATAAATTAATGCTCGATGCAATAACCGATTCAACATGTCGGCTTGATGCATTTACAACAATAATAAGTCATCTCCATAGTGTGCCATACTGATCTGGAAAAGATAAACCTACCGGTGTATAACCTGGACCTATTTGCCGGTAATAGCAAATATGCGAATATGAATATACCAATAAACAAATCTCCAAGACAAGGTGTCCACACGATGTCTTCAACATAACCAAGTGTTTTCCATGCCCTTCCAAGTGCCAGTGATCATTATATCCTACCAGTGTACCAGATACTGGTGAATATTGCTGATTCTCCAAAGTGCTAGAGTTGATAAAGTTTAGTAGGTGTTGACATCATTGACAAAACCATACCAAAATACCAAGAAGGCCAACCTAGAATCGATGTATTTTTACTCAAAGTCATATTTACACATTATAATACTATCAAAACACGATCATGAAATTCAGGGAGAAAAAGTCACTTAGACCATGGTGAATCACCATGGTTAGACCAACTTTTTTTCATATTTTTAGGGATGCAAGGTATCATGATTAAAAAGAAAATCCCAACTTGGTGCAACCATTAAAGGTGTTTAGATATGTGAAATCGGATCTTGAAGATCAAATAGGACCTAATTAGGGCTTTGATGAATGAATTGATTAAAATGATAAAATAAAAAGGGGCACACTTAGGGTTAAGGGACCAATTTTATAATGTGTGGACTGATGAAAAAGGAATTTAGAACTAAATAAAATAATTAATTAAATGCTTAAAGGGAATTTAAGAATGCAAAATGCAACACACTAAGGTGGTTGCTAATCTAAGCATGAAATTGTACCACCCAATTAAGGGTGTACAATTTATGATGCTACATTTATCTTCCACTTTAGCGATGATATGAAACTATGCACATATGCAAGATAAAGTATAGGAAAGTAAACATTCAGGAAAAATGATATATCTATAAGGTGTCAAATGAAGCCCCCAATGGTATCTGTAGTACACTATTAGGAATCACATCCTACGAAACCACTTTGTTAGATAAAATTACAAAATCACCTAAATGCTTACTAATGAAATGATGAAATTTGAGGGTGGCTGTATGCCCCCTATTTTGTCGTGCTAATTAGTGAGTTGAAATAGGGTATCGTGTTTACCATGTCAAATCGTGAAAAGAGGTGATGGAAAATGCTCTTAGCGAAACTTGATACAAGATCAAATGAATTTGTGAAAAATTTGGTAAGGGAACTAAAACATGATTCCAATGCAACTCATGGTAAGAAAATTGGAGTTCCCTAGAAAAAGATATGTATGATTAAGTCATTATTTTGATATTTTTAAAAACAATTTCTACATAATTTTCATAAAAATCATTATTTAAAATTTTGAAATATATATATAATTATAAAATCAAACGAAATGATTTTAGACATTAAATAGAACCCTAACCCTAACCCTAACCCTAATCTTAACCCAATTTGTTTATAAAACTATATTGTTAAACACAACTTTAATACTAATTGTAACCATAATTGAGTTATTTTCTAATTCTAGTTGAATTATAACCTTGATCAAACCCTAATTGTTATTAAACATATATTGATTACTTTAATGTAACCATAATTTAATATTAGTTATTATAAAATTGATTTAGTTTGAGGGTTTAGAGTTATTTTATTTTACTTTACAACTATTTGGTTTAATTAATAAAAAATGCACATCTTTGGATTAGAAATGCTTTCCACATCAATTCTTTATAGCTACACTTTAACAATCATTAATTTAATTTTTTTAAATGTATATATTTTATATATTTGGCTAGAGAAAAACTTATTAAAACTTGTAATTTGAATTAATTTGGGTTAGGGTTTTCATGATTTGGATACAAATTCCAATACAATCCCACATTTTTTGTTCATGTATCTACTTATCTACTTAAACATTATCATTTATTGGAATATATATCATATGCAACCTAGGATAATAATAAATTAATATCATGCATGCAAATGAACATAAAATTTTATCTATATAGATGGTCTTTTGGTGAAAACATATTTGCCACCTCGACTCTTTAAGCATTTATATGCATCTCAAATTTACTAAATAGATGAAATTTTAACCAATACTTTTGCATTCATAGTAGAAGTCTCTCGATTTAAAGAGTAGTTTCATTGATAATGTAATATTTTTGCACAAATAACCAATTTGAAAAATATTTTGGAGAATAAAATAAATAAATAAATAAAGGTATAGACATTTGTAATGGTAGACAATTTCTCTTGGATCAATTCATATAGTATAAGAAATGACTTTTTGAATCATTTTCATTTTCCTCTCAGTCTTCCAGCCTATAATGCCCACCAAAAATACCCTAGAGAGACTAACCATCTAATATGCAAATAGAGATATTTTTTTTGTTTAAAAAGAACCACTTAATATAACACATACAACTATTTATTCAGGTGCATTTAACTTTCATTAACATGATACACAATTAACCATCATAAAATAATTGCAAGTGTACTTAATGCAAGTGGAAATAAACACAACATTATTAACAATCCCTAGGGTATCTCAATGTCATTAATCAAAACATCATATAAGAATACATCATAAAATACTACCATAATCTATTGCATTCCAAATAAACTATGACTATCTCTTCCAGGTACACATAAGTATCTTTCACTAATCTTACTATCATGATTTGATTCATGAATAATGCAAATCCCATTTAGCCCCTAAGACTTATTTTAAGACCACCAATACCAAATGTTCCTACTCCCAATTTCTTATTCAACATCCTAATTTCACTAAACCCCGTTCAATGATAATTACCACATTCCTAAACCATTTCCTTAAACATCATAATCCTTCATATAACACTAAGTATATAACCATTGAACTGATTCCATTAATGAACATTATCCACGATACAACATTACATATACATTAACCATTTACATCAAGGAGCATGGCTCACAATCACACATAGTATTACATCAACAATGCCACATGGATCATATTACAATAATCTGCTACAAGAATCCATCCATAAGCTACTAAGAAATAATCTACAACCATGTGAACGATTATCCAATGAAGAATGCCTCAATGGAAGAAGACATCAAACCACCTAACCATGTGGAGCCATAAGGAACCACCCCCACATGCTAGGAGATGACACAAGATTCCAAACACACTCTAGATCTAGGCTAACACCTAATAGCCAAATGATAACACTTCTCATGGCACATGGCTAAATCAAGCTTAAAAATACATAAGACTTCCAACATAAAATATCTAGAGGCATCTCATCAAATCAAGACTCAAGGGTCTAGGACCTACATGTAGGGAAAGATTGCAATCACATGTAGAAACCATGGGAACCTTTCCTGGCATCCATGATACTCATGGGGAGCCGTCAACGTATGAGGATACCAATGGAGATCAGCTTACCTAGATCACCAAGGTCTACTTAACCATTCTTGGATCCATATAAACAACCCAGGAACGTGAGTTGAGGGCACAAATCCACTTCTTATATTATTATGGTTATATACCTCTACCAATCCCATTAAGATTAATTATTTATCTCATCACTTGATTACAATGTAAACTCCCAATGAGATATTTTGGCAGTCTAGACCCTGGATAACCTAGTAGTCTAGTCCTCATGACCCTAGTAACCCACTTGGAAGCCCACTCTCCCTAGCATTCACCTAGACCTTAGGGTAACAATATTGCACAACGCATAACATGGGCTCTCAAACAATCTAACCGGATAACTAGGGTTATTAAATATAACCTCATGAGACATGAGTAACATATATGTCATTAGCCTTATAAAGAACATGGAATGCACACATCATGCATATAAACATAAATTCAACAAATGAGCTCGAATATTAATAACAACTCTCATAACCATCTTTTTCTAAATCTTGATAAGACTTGTTAATTACATTTATTATTATTATTAATGTCTATCATTGAATAACATAATCCATCTACAATCCTGAAGCTAAATATAGCCAGTGAAGTAAATCGACTATGCATGTCTAGCAATAAAGTAGAGGTGACAACAGTATAGATAATCAATAAATGAAAAATGCAAGGTGACTTGGCAGAGTACAATGGCACTGGTAATGGGGAAGAATAAAATCTGTCAAAGCTGTTATAAAGAAGTGCACGTTAATATGTCATAAGAGTGGACACCAAGAATAGGGGGTGGTAGAAAATAATAAAATAAGGAATGCGAGGGGGAGAGAGGAGAAATGGAAAAAGATAAAGAGGATTGATACAGTTCAAATGAGGGGGATGTCACTATCCTTGAAAATGATAGATTGACACCATGGATCTAGTTCCTTCGAAGGTCTTCGATGTTGGACATTACCTGTTTAAAATTGCAGCTCTTAGAACTAAATCAGGTTGGTAATTTAGGTCTATGTTGTTGTGAACCCTCATGCTTCATTCTATTTAAGGATTGGGAGTCTCAAAACGACGTAGGGGAAGTGAGTCCTGTGCATAAGAGGAGGACTATGAAACTATTATTTTTCAAGGTGAGAAAAGGATGGAGTGAAGCACTAAGAGAATGCACGTAGGTACCAAGGAGTAAATAGAGATAGAGGGAAAAGAGGAAATTAGATATGCATCGATCAACCATTATTTAAGAGATAAGTTTATGTTCATAATTTTCATTTGCTTGAATAATATGTGTTTAGTAGAAGAGTTGATGGTCATTCTATTTCTTTCTTTGCACTAAGCATGTCCTTGCATTTATCAAAGGTATCCTACCTTGCTTTCTTTCAATTACTGTATCCACAATCTTAAAGCTCAGAATTCCCATAGCGTTCATCATGGAAATAATATGTACAAAGGGTCAATAGTTTTTTATTTATAGATTATTTTCAGGAATTCCCTTGCAATAATAATTTTACATAGTTATGTGTGCATGTGCACCGTTACCTCTATATAATTATAAAACACGATTTTAAATGCTTTACATATATCAATTTTCTGAAAAATATTTCTTACTTTTTACCTATTGAATTGTATTTTGGTTACCCTTTGACTCTTCATTCCATGGAATCAATACGGTTCTTGTCAGTCATTCATAGGCCTTTCTTATTGTTTCCCTTTTAGTGCAACTTGTAACTGTTTTGATGATCTCTCATATGTATGAGCCTTCTTCTACGTATGAGTCTTCTTCTACATGTCTGTTAGATTTTAGCAGTAGAGTCTATTATTGCCTTCGAATGCCCATTTATTTTATAATAATCTAGGCATCAATTTTATTTTTATATTAGTCATATTACTAAGACATACTGTTTGCAATCTATCTGTTGAGATTGTTTCAAAATTTACCGTTGATGCATTATACTGATACTTCCTCATTTACTTTTGTTACATCTCCTTTAAACTATATTAGTGTGAGGTATAGCATCTAATTTTGATTTATTCATACATGGTTATTATTGGTTGATTTTAAATTAGCTAATCATTCCATCTATAATATTAAACTGCTAGCATTATATGACTTAATTTAATTGTCGTTGGTACTGTACCTTTAGGAAATAATATAACTCATGATTTCATTTTATTACATATGATATACTGGGTTATATATGTATTGGAGCACTACCATTTAGAGAACTTGTGATTAGTAGAGAAGTTTATTTAAGTTGTTAATATATCTTTGTATTTATATGATGGTAAGAAATAAAGAAAAAATAAGAAAAAAGTTTTGTTTTATATAATCACTTGAGAAGTCAATACTCTATGAGTAAATGTGAGGGCATATATATATATATATATATATAGTCTTATGCTACCATGAAATGTTGTACTTGAGGATGACGGTAAATAGATTGTTTTATACTAAAATCTTAAGTATGACTATGTTGTCCACGTAGGATTGTCTTGTGTTGAAGATATTGTATTCTTAAAGGAAGATTTGAAATGCAATATTTTTTTTTCTGAAAAGGAATATTAATCTTGAATAAATGAATACTGAAAATGATAAAACATATTACTTCTATCTATGATGAATAAAGTGATTGATAATATATTATATTAGGTGATGGTTGAATGTTATAAGTTATCTATGAATATTTTTCATCTGAATTATTGCTTCATGGGGATTGTATTAGACATTAGATCTTATTTATGAACAAAGCTTAAGCTAATGCAAGTGAAAATTGTATTTAGATCTATGAAATATGTTACCCTGGTTGCAAATAAAGTCTTACTAGCATGCTCATAGGGTCAAGTTTTGTAGGTAGCATCAATGCTCATATATGTTTGCTCCACTTCACAAACATATTTGTATAGAGATAATAATATGTGTTCTAGAATGGGTTACTCTATCTTGTTTCATCTTCTATTATCTTCTTAGAAATAGTTGACAAATTATTCGTTCTTAGTAGATGGGCTTATGCAAAAAGGAAATAGTAAACTTGAAGATAAGAGTCAATTAAGTGACAATACTTATAAGAAGCACATTTTAATTTTTATACAAATGGTGCATTAGCAATGCAAATTTCATAGTTAACCGTATAGTAATGTAGTGCATCAATTTATTAAATCACTTCTGAGAAGATTGTAGTAGAGACAATGAAAGCAAGCTTGTGACTACTTGTAGGATATGTATCATTCATGTATTTAGTTATATCTTTGGTTGTTGTGTATGGTCTCTATCTCTCCTAATATATTAGTAAAATATGTCCATGTAAGTCCTTGACTTGATGGGTAGAAGTGTACTGTGATCATAATGAATATTAAACAAAATTAGCCACAAGGTTATGTGTAAGTTTTGATATTCAAGTGTTTTACCAAATGGAGACGAAACAAAATCTGAAATCTTCTTATAGAAGATTATTAAACTTAACTTATATTAAAAATATTAATCAAGTACTCATATTTTGTTGTAAATATATAATGAATGTTGCATATGAAGTTGAATAAAACTAGAATTTATTATTCTAAATTATTGAATTCTATCTTAATCAAGCAAACGAGTTTTTCAAGAAACCTATCGCATGTTCCCTTAGAAATCTTAACAATAATTTTGGTTGTAGGAAATTTTTGGAAACAAAAATTAGTTCTCTTCTAGGAATTTGGAAATTGATATAGTTATAATTTGTAGGGAATACCTAAACTGAAAGGCAATGTTCTTCAAGTGGAAGGAATAGTTTATCTCCTCATAAGTTCGTAAAGGATTTGACAATAATCCAAGAATATCTAGAAGTAGATTGATTAGAATTGTTTATCAGTATACTTAGTATTATTTACTTTGGTTAACTAGCAAGTGTCTAGACATTTTTCTAATCTACTTTTTCAAACAATTAGTAATTAAGAGTAATATGGATATTTTGAAGCTTATTGTTGAATAGTTTTATCTTCAAACCAAGTGAATATCAAATTGATTTCCAAATTATTATTATGTGGTAATTTTATTTAGTACCTTTCAAGTATTAGGATTAATATTTAAAGTAAGGTTATAATTTGTGGAAAATCGTTACATTACTTAAAGCAGAAAAATTAGTTGGTTAATAAATAACGTGGTTATTTTCAAAGCGTATTATTAAATAGTTTTCCCTTCAAATAAGTAATTAATAAATTCATTTCTCAAGTAATGTTATTTAATAGTTTCTTACATTTATAGTATTAGGTTCCATAATTAAAAGTGTAATAGTTTTTGTTTCAAAGCAATTAGTATCTTGCAAGTAAATTCAAATCATTTTCATAAATGTTCTCTTGAAAGTATCATAGTTTCCAAGAAATTAGTACTTTCATGGATTTAGTTCAAGTTTTAGAATTTTAATTATTATCACAGTTTTCTTTCAAGAAAAATGGTTGATTTGTTTGGCATGTAATACTCATATCTTAGTTTTTAATTTTAAGCAGTAATTCCTTGCATGTAATAGTTTCCTATCATAGTTGTTTTAGTGTAATGTATTCATAGTTAAATTATTTGATAGACAACTAAATAAGAAGAGTTGAACCCAAAAACCTTAGAAGCATTCGGTATCTATGGTGCCTCTAGCTCATTCTTATGGGTAATGTCATCATGTTGAAACACTGCACTTAATGCCTAATAAAGCTTCAACAACGATGTTTGTGGCATCATCCCTCTAAACCATTAGGGAGAAATTAGAGTCATATGGAAGTTAAAATCCAAGACGCGGGTAATTCCTTTGGATCGATAACCTAAAAAGATTAATTTTAAAATGAATTTACATCTGATCTGTTAAACTTTAGAAAACCCCATTAGCGTTTGGATGTGTGTGATGATCTTAGAAATTTATTTTATCTTGATGAATTCATAAAATGATAATGGATTAAGGGTGATGTATTTAATAGGAAATAGGACTTAGTTATCTTAGGCCACAAGCAAAAGGCCTCCTTAAGCCTTTTTTCTATAGAGCTACCATCATGGGTAGCAATCACAGTGAAATTATCTGGGACATTGACCCTAGAAATGGTTGTGTATGCACCAAATAGTTTACATTGAACCATAGTTAGAAACTAGAACTACATACTTTATGTTCATCATGTGTTGAAACGGTTATGTATGTAGTTTAGGGATGAAGTTGTGCCTTTGCTCAGGTGTCTGGGAATGGGGATTAGGATTTGGTTAAGGGTGAGTTATTCAAGGTTTTTGAGGCTCCTTAAGCCCCTAAATCAAAGGGTATAGATGATGCTAACTAGAATATAAGATTAACTCAATTCATACTTAGAAGGAATCCCTAATGGATTCTCTTGACTTCCTGAGGCTTTAGGATGAATTCTGAGGTGGAACTCAAGCTTGTTTATGGAATTACTTTTATACTCGTAAGGATGGTGATCTTGATGCACTCCTAATAGGGGATTGCAGTATTTAGAGTGTGACTCGGGACTCGAATGGTCCTGATGAGTCTAAATTCTCTAGCCAGAGCATCTCCTACTCTTATGAATAGATGCCTACCCCATTTGGGTAGATGCCTATCATAGATTGGATAGATGCCTAGCCCGTATGGTTAGATACCTAATTCACATGGTTAGATGCCTAGTCCCATATGGACGGATACCTAACCTATATGGTTAGATGTATAACTCATATGGTTAGATGCCCATCCTGATTGGATGGATGCCTATCCCGTTTGGATAGATGTAGCTGAGTATGTGATTGAATGAAACATAATTAAGAATAAGTAAGATTAAGAAAACAATATTTATATAAAAAAAAATGTTGAGATTCTTGGATTATGTTAGGTGGGTTATTACATGTGGTATCAGAGTGAAGGTTCAAGTCTAGGCCTTGAGATCACTTCAACTTATGCAATCTTAAAAGTATCTTGGATATAGTTGGAAGTAGTAGAGATAAATTGTTATATCTTAAATTATCAAGTATTGAATAATAAATACAAAATTTCAAGAAAGTCCTAGATGGTAAGAGAAGTGGATGAGGAAAGCATACCACCACAAGGATTCAAAGAGAAGTTAGCTATGATGGAAATCAACAAGAACAATGAGTGATTCAACAACAAGAGTCAAAACTATAATCAACATATTAACTGTGCAAAGGAATAAGATCAAGAATGACATTGGAAATAGAAGTGGTGCTAAAATAGGAACTTTGGCAACAATCAAGGAAATGTGATGGATAATTGGAGGATAAACAATATATATTGGATCTACCTAAGGGTTTGAATAAAATCAACCCATATAAGATTGATGGAAAGAAAATTGGTCGAGAATAAGATTGGAAATAAAATAAAATAAAATAAAATACTTTGAACTAAGTGAGTTTAGAGAAAGAACTAAGCTATTTTGGATTCCTATCAACTTAATGGGGAAGCCAATATTTGGTGGACTAATAATAACGAAAAAATGAATATAATGCTATCACATGAGATCAATTTGTTCACCATTTTTGTATAAGGGGGCTATCACAACTTTTCTTCAATGTGAAGGTGACATAATTTTATAATCTTTGACATGAGGCTTTGACAGTTCAACCACATTGAAATAAGTTTGCCAAATTATTAAAGTATGTACCTATGTATCAAAAGGATGAAGAGGTTTAACCTTGAGGTTCATTTTGGGACTAGAAATACCAACATAAGGGATGAAGTTTATGTGCATGGACCAAAGGCATGAATGAGGTACTTATGAAATCTTTGAACTAGCAACAACAAGATAGAATTTTAACAAGAATTAATCACTTAAAGGGAATCATGAATTCAAGGGAAATGCAAACTTCAACAAGGCTCAATAGATTAATTTATCTGAAAGAAGGCTGCATCTTAATCAAGATCAAAGGGATGGATACAATACTAATAGGGACAATTATAATGGGATAACTTATCCACCAAGTTATAATGAATAAGGGAATGATCCTCTTAGGAATTAGGGAGATATGATAGAGCCATTCAGAGTCTTAGAAATATGCCAGTAGCAATTGTGCAATAAAGAGGTTGATCAATGCAAAGTACAATGGAATCTATATAATGCAACAAATTTTTTGTCTTTGTTTTTTATTTGTTATGAACAACAACTCTTTTATGGTTATACTATATAGATGCATAGGGATGATGCACAATTCAAGGGGGGATGTCAAAACCCTCCTTTTCTAAATCTTCATAAGACTCATTAATTACTAGTATTATTATTATTAATGTTTATCTTTGAATGGCACAATCCAATTACCATCTTGAAGCTAAATATATCTAGTGAAATAAATCGACTATGCTTATCTACCAATAAAGTAGAGGTGACAGCATTATAGAATATCAATAAACGAAAAAATGCAAGGTGAGTTAGTAGAGTACAAGGGAACTGGTGATGGGGAAGAATAAAATTTGTCAAAGCCATTATAAAGGAGTGCATGTTAATAAATCATAAGAGTGGATGCCAAGAATAGGGGATGGTATGAAATATGAAAATGGAGAATGCGAGGGGGTGAGAGAGATAGGAGAGCTGACAGAAGATAAAGAGGATCGATCTAGCTCAAATGAGGGGTGAATCGCTACATTTCAGGATGATAGATCGACACCATGGATCTAGTTCCTTCGAAGGTCTTTGATGTTGGACATTACCTGTTTAAAACTGTATTTTTTAGAACTAAATCGAGCTAGTAATTTAGATCTATGTTGTTGTGAACCCTCATGCTTCATTCTATTTAAGGAGGACTGTGAAACTATTATTTTTTAAGGTGAGAAAAGGATGGAGTGAAGCACTAAGAGAATGCACATAGGTACCAAGGAGTAAATGGAGATAGAGGGAAAAGAGGAAATTAAGGTCTGCATCGATCCACCATTATTTAAGAGAATTTTATGTTCATAATTTTCGTTTGCTTGAATAATATGTGTGTAGTAGACAAGTCAATGCTCATTCTATTTCTTTCTAGCATGTCCTTCAATTTATCAAAAGTCTCATACCTTGTTTTCTTTCAATTAATTTGTCCATAATATTCAAGCTTACAGTTCCAATAGAATTCATCATTGCAATAATATGTACAAAGGGTCAAGAGTTTCCTATTTGGAGATTGTTTTTAGGAATTCCCTTGTAGTAGTAATTTTACATAGTTATGTGTGCATGTGCACCCAAGGTCGGAAGTATATTTTCTCTTCTATGATGAGTATAACTAGGTAGAGCCTAGTTGTAATTCTATACCAATTGACCATTATGTCTATATAATGGTCCATCACGATTTTAAATGCTTTGCATATATCACTTTTCTAAAAAATATTTTTTTTTAGAATCTTTCCTAGAATTTTTCCCCATCAAATTTTATTTTGGTTACCCTTTGACTCTGCATTCCATGGAATCGATACGGTTCTTGTCAGCAATTCATAGGCCTTGCTTATTCTTTTTCTTTTGGTGTGACTTGTAAATGATTTGATTGTCTCTCATATGCATGAGTCTTCTTCTACCTATGAGTCTTCTTCTACATATCTATTAGATTTTGGGGGTAGAATATTAGTGCCTTCAATTGCCCATTTCTTTTATAATAATCTAGGAATCAATTTGCTTCTTTATATTAGTCATAGTACTGAGATATACAGTGCGCAATCTATCTATTGAGAATGTTTCAAATTTACAGTTGATGCATTATATTGATAATCCCTCATTTAGTCTTGTTACATCTTGCTTAAACTATATTAGTGTGAGGTATAGCATGTAATTTTGAGTTATCCGTACGTGGTTATTATTGGTTGATTTAAAATTAGCTAATCCTTCCATCTATAATACTAAACTGCTAGCATTATATGACTTAATTTAATTGTTGTTGGCACTATACCTTTACAAAATAATATAACTCATGATTTCATTTTATTACATATGATATATTGTGTTATATATGTATTTGAGCACTACGATTTAGAGTACATATGAGTAGTAGAGAAGTTAATTTAAGTTGGGAATATATCTATGTATTTATACAATGGTAAGAAATAAAAAAAATTAAAAAAATTGTAGTTTATATAATGACTTGAGAAGTCAATAATCTATGAGTAAATGTGAGGCCCCATCTATAAATGGGCATATATATATATATATATATATATATATACATACTTTGATGCTACAATGAAATGTTGTACTTGAGTATGATCGTAAAGAGATTGTTTTATAGTTAAATCTTAAGTATGACTATGTTGTCCATGTTGGCATTTGGCATAACTGATATAGATGAGGTGATGCAGTTGAAGACTGATGACTACATTGGTTGATGATTGAAGTCTATTTGTGATGAAGAGATTGAGATTTTGTGGTTAGATAAATTGATCAGTTATTTGTGTTGTCATGGATGGCAACTGATGTCAAATGATGTTCCTGATGTTTTCTTTTTTCATCTAAGTGATTTGGTTTACCGGAATACAGGGTTTACCAGTAGAGAAGTAAAGTCTATGAAATAGGAATTTAACCAATAAGGTAGAGATGTTTTGGTTGAATTCGACGATCGGCGAAGATTGGTGATTTGTGGTTTGGAAGGTGAGCTCATATCATGGAAAGGAGTATATAACCAGAACCAGAACTTGTGAACATTACCAAAAAGCATTTTTTAAATTTCTGATAAATTTTTTCTAAGGTTTTACTAAGGTTTAAGACTGGTGAAGATATCATCAAATTGGTAATGATTTTTGTTATAGCAGTGATCGATGACGAGTCTACATGAAGGTGTTTTGAGGTTTTAACTTTGGTACATATCGGATTTTCATGATTGGTTATGATCAACCAACGGTTGATATTGCATTGTACTTTATTGTAATGATCTATATATCGATCTATGATGATCTTTTATGATTTATATTGTAAATTCATGATGTAATTAGGGTTTAGTGGCCGAACTAGTTGAGATGGCTATTTAGGATGACACAGTTGATGTTTACTGTGTCGGTGGTCTTGAGAGAATGTGTTGAGTCATCCAAGTCAAGTGTGAGATCTGTTTGAGAGTTGTAGAGTGTTGGGCATAATTGGATTTCATCAAGCAAGTAGAGAAGTGCAAGTAACAAATCATTTTCTTATTGTTGTTCCCTAACAGTTATAGCAGGTTAAATTCCTTAACTGGGTATGTCCTAACAGGACCTAAACATTTAAGTCTCTTAATAGAGCAACTCTCGAAAGAGTGCTAAATCCTCTCATGAGGTTGATCCTAATAGATCATCAAGCTCCTAACTAGTCTTCTAGGACAATCCCTTAACTAGGTGACTCCTAATAGGGTATGCTCCTACTAGGGTGTACTTCAAAGAGTACAAATATTTGTGGGTACCAACTCCCATTGTGGTTTTTTCCTATTTGGGTTTTTGTGTAAAAAATTTATGGTGTTCATCCATGGAATATTTTTCATGTGATGTTATTGTTTATGTTTCATTTCATGCATTATTTCTGAGACACCGGTTATGATGTTTTATTGAAAGGTTATCAAAGGTTATCAGTACTGATAAGAGTTGACAGAGAAAAGTGATTGATCTGATAAGATAAGTTGGTAAATGAACAAATCTATATGATCTCTTAAGTGGTGAAAGAATTGATTGATATGGTAAATGATTTGATTAATGTGTTAAGCAAATCTGATAAAGAGGCTATTAGATCTAATTAAATAAGTTGAGATATTCTGATAAATGATTTCAGATCTGATATAAGTTTGATTTGGGGTTTAATGTTTCAATTGGTCTTAATACCGATTCACCCCCTTCTCAAGATTAATTAGATTGTCATAGTATTAACAATTGGTATCAAATCTTTGGTCCTCTATGTGCGAAAAGCCTAACCGCCCGAGGGAAAGATTCTAAGGAAGTCAAGATGATGAAGAAAGAGGGTCCTAAGTTCAAAAAGGATAACTACAAGATATGGAAAGACAAAATGAAGATCTACGGGTAAAAGTACAAAGCTATGTCTCACTTTTATTAAGGAAATGGTCAATGTTGATTCAACTTTTTAAATTAAATCAATAGAAAGTGAACTATGTGTTTTGAATTTTGAAATTATGTAAACTAATAAAATTTATATTCTTTTGTATACTTTATGTTTGTAATTTTAACCAAAAATTAAAAAATTATTTGAATGTAATTTTTTATAAAGTCAACACTATAACTTAGTTGTTGATAAAATGTTTAAATTGAAGTTACACAAGCCACCACACTTGATTTAGTAAATTTAACATTTATTTATTAAATTTTTTTGTGTATATTGATAACATGAAATTTTAATGCATGAATATATTTTTTACTATTTTTTATAAATATATATTTTTCAATAAATTTGAAAAGTTATGTGTGCTAAAATATAACTCTTTCCAATTCCCACCACCTTTTTTCTTAATCATTTATCCAAATTAGAAAATAATTACCTCATCTTGACATAGATTCTTTTCTCTACTGCATCATATTTTTTTCAAATTTTTAAAATAAATTCTAGTATTTTTAAAATATATTTTAGTGTTGATGATCTACTTTCAATAATAATTAAATATGAAATATTAAAAAATAGAAAATATTAAAAGATATATATTTTGGAAAACTCACCTATATTTCTATAAAAGGGTATTTTAAGATTTCAAAAAAAATATTATTTATAAGAGTAGGAGTTGTTGAAACATCGAGTTTTTATAATTTTAATTTTTTTTGGTAATTAGACCCAAAGTGATATAGAATATACATTTACTGGACACTTCCAATTGGAAAAGTTGTGGGCCATATATAACTTAGCTATAATGAATCTATATAGACAATATGTTTCACTAAAATTAATTTTTAGATAGAATTACTTAAATTCATTTGTGCTGATAAGTTGGCCTAAAACGTGACATAGTTTTGTGCTTTTACCCCTACATCAAAGGTCTTGGTGCACAATATTGGAAAAAAGCTGAAATAACATATGTTGCTCCTACCACTACTCCCTTGACACCAGATGAACTTAGAGATTAGCAAGATAAAATGCAAGCCCTAGAAGCTATTGTAAGTACTTTATCTGATTCAAAATATATTGATGTTCAAGGATTGGAAACTACAGGTGAGGTTTGGGAAAAGTTAGAGACAATATATTGAGGAGATGAGCATGTTGAAATAGCCAAAGAGGAAATATTTAGAGGAAAGTTCGATGACATGATAATTCTTGAAGGAGAAAATATTGCATGGTATGGTAAGAGAATCAAACAAGTTGTTGGCAGCATAAAGAGTGCTGGAAGTAAAATAGAAGATGATGCTATGGTAAGTAAACTGATTATAACTCTTCAACCTAAGTATGCTAAGAGTATCTACAATCCAAGAACTTACATCTAGTTCAAAGGATAGGGTAACTGTTGAGTCATTGATTGGTAAGCTTACAGATTTTGAGTTAAATAGTTTTGACAATAGTGTGACCAAATATACTGAATCTACCTTTAAAAATTATGTTACCAGTCCATCTTCTAGAAAAGGAAAAGATATATGTCAAAATCATGAGTGTAGGTTAAGTCATGGAAGTAACCGAGGAAATGAAGACAATGAAGATCAAGTGATGGAACTTGAGGCACTATTAGCAAAGATATTTCCAAGAGGCACTGGTAAGTATAAAGCAAAGCTACCTTTGAAGTGTTTCTCTTCTAGTAAAATTGGGCATATTGCTACTAACTACTCTAACACTGACAAGAAAGAAAAGTCTAGAAGATTCAAAGGAAAAGACAAGAAACATTTTTATTTTGAAGTAGATGAAGGTGTGACCGATGAGGATTCTGAAGATGAAAATGACAATGTGGAAATTGTCTTTGTAGTTGGGAAGGAGGATCTATCAAATGAAAAGGAATTAGTATCTCATATGGAGAATTGTGATGAATGGATTATAGATAGTGGCTTCTCACACCACATGACAAGAGATAAAAGTAAGTTCATAACCCTTAATGAATTTTATGGAGGTGTTGTTAGATTTTGAGATAACTCTTCTTGCATGGTGAAAGTAAAGGTTGAATCTCTCTAAATGGGAACAATAGTGTTGATGATGTGTTTTAGGTTGATGGTCTAAAGCATAATATTTTAAGTGTTGGTCAGCTCAATGATAAAGGTTATTTTCTTGAGTTTAAAAGTGGATTCTACAAAATTCTTGGAGGTAATGGTGAACTGATTTCTATCGGGAAGCAAACTAGAGGTAACTTATTACATTAAAATAGTAATATTAATAATTGTCTGGTTTTAAGAATGGAAGACCGTTAGTTATGGCATAGAATATATCATCATGATAATTTTGATAATTTGGTTAAGATTAGTAAGTCAAGTGTTGTAAGAAGATTATGCCAACTTGTCAAACCAGATAGTGTGATATGCAAATATTGTCAAATCGATAAGATGACCTCTATTTATTTGAAGAGAAAGAATTGCATTCTGAGAATATTTAAGAATTGGTACATAGTGATCTCTATGGATCTATGAGAAGAAAGAGTTATTGCAGTGGTAGTTATTTCATGATTTTCACTAATGACTTTTCTAAAATGATGTGGGTAACTTTTTTCATAGAAAAATCAGAAGCATTTAGTAAGTTTAAATCATTTAAAGCTCTGGTTGAAAATGAAACTAGTAGGAACCTAAAGTGTTTAATATCAAAATGGGGTGGTAAATTCACAACTGATGAATTTGTTAAGTATCATGATAAACAAGGTGTAAAGAGACAAATGTCTTCTTTGAGGACACCACAACAAAATGGCATAGCAAAAAGGATGAACGTAACAATAGTTGAAGTTATAAGAATCATGTTATTACAGGGTGATGTATCCAAAATGTTTTGGAGAGAAGCGGTCAGTACTGTTGTATATACATTAAAATAGGTACTAGTAAAGAGAGGTAACAATAGGACACCCTATGAGCTATGGTATGGGAAAACCCCTTGTGTAAGTTATTCTGAAAGTTTTGGAAGTCAATGTTTTAAGAGAGATAACTACACTGAGAAATTTGATGCAAAATATGATGAAGGAATTTTTCTTTGTTACTCTTCTAAGAGTAAGGCATATATTAAAATAAGAGAACTAAGTAAATTGTCAAGAAAGTGCTAATGTAAAATTTGATGATCTATCTAATAAGTCTGAAGGTACAGGTAGATCAGAACCTAAAAAAGGATGATAATGAGGAAAATTTTGTGATCATTAAACTGGAAGCAAAGAATAATGAAGAATCGGCAAATGCAGAATTAGATGCTCAACCGATAAGTGATGACTGTGAGGAATAAGATGAAGAACGTGATGCAAAAGATGCAGAACCGACAGAGACAATACCTTGATATGTCATATTGAATCATTCACAAGTGCAGATAATTGGTGATAAGAGCGAAGGTGTGCAAACTAGGAGAAAGATCCAAGAGAACTCATGTTTGATATCTACAATAGAACCCATGTCTATTAAGGAAGTGCTAAAGGATGGTGATTGGGTGAATGCAATGAATGAAGAATTATTTCAAATTGAGAAAAATCAGACATGGACACTTGTTCCTAGACAGGAAGATAAAAATGTAATTGAAACTAAATGGGTCTTTAGGAATAAATTTGATGAAGGAAAAATTGTAAGAAACAAGGCAAGGTTAGTCTGCAAAGGGTATGCTCAAGAAGAAGGTGAGAATTATGGTGAAACATTTGCACCTATTGCTAGATTAGAAGGAATAAGGATGTTGTTGGCATTTGCTGCATATAAGTGTGTGGGAGAAAAAGTGACACTAAGCAAACATGCCCTAATCTCACTTTCAATCACACATTTGCGGAATACGAAAGAGCCTAGAGGTATCACACAATTGGCTACTTCTTCTTGTGGAAGAGAGAGCCATGGGCTACCTATTAGGATTTCTATTCCCTTGTTGTAATTGAAAGATAAAATAATGCAAGTTCAATCCCTAACCCCAAAGTGCAAGTATGAACTAATAACAAGATTACAGAATCGAACTTAAATGATGGAAAGCTGTAAACACAACGATAAGACAAGAATGTAAATGCGTACCCAGAGTAAAAATCTGACTGAAAATGTTCGGGATGGGGGCGCGGGCGCCACTATCCTGATTATGCCCCTGAAACTGCTCTGGAAACTGTTGTTTTGCAACCTGGAAAAGCTGTCAAAATGCTGAAAATGTTGTCTGTCAGAAGGACCAGGGCGCCCAGTGCCCCTGTCCCAGGGACCAGGGCACCCAGCGCCCCTGTCCTGGCAGGACCAGGGCGCCCCACGCCCCTGTCTTGGTCTTTTGCTTTGAAATTTGGTGGGCAGGTCGGTCTCAGTCTGCTTCTTCCGGATCTGTAACTTGCGGCGTCGTCCGAGTCTCGAAACCTGCACTTATATCTGAAAAGGTGTTTGGGCGGCTATATAGGGTTTTGCCTTAGTCAAACCCCCGCTTCGGTGATTTCCACCTCCACGAATAGCCAAGTTGTATTGTAAAATGTATTGTGTGTGCAGACCTAGTGTGTGTGCAAGGTCCTAAAATGCAAGAAAGCAAACTAGAGCAACCTAGAAAGTAAACCCTAATTGCTTGTAAATGATAATGTAAATGCTCTAAATCAAGATGCAAAGTGATCTAAAGCATGAATAAAGGATATATTGAAGCTTATGCAAAGACATGAAAACAACATGAAATCATACCCAACCCTCAAGGGAGGAGTACAAGCCAATCTTCAGTCGGTAATCTCCTATTGCTCTTCAATGTCTTCCAAGCCCTAAATGAATGAATGAGATTGATGAATTCTTGATGGATGGATGTTGATTGTTGTTGAAGTCTTCAAAGATCTGCTCTTTCGCTGCATATGAGGTCCTCCAATCAAAAATCCGATCCTTTCAAATGAAGAAAGAGAGCTCTTATATATGAAACCCTAGGTCTTAATTTCAACTTTAGGCCGACTTAGAGATTGAATCTCCCACCAATTTGTTGGGGTTAAGCTTTATTTTATGATTGGATCGTGCTCCTAAAATTTCGGGAAAAATGTCCGAGACCATGTTGCACTCCGGGCGCCATGGTCCTGACAACTTTTCACCAAATTTTTAGGGCCGTCAGATATGATGATTTTAGAGAGAATCCCGAAGTTACAGCTGATTTCGAGATGTTTTGACCCCCAAAATCAAGCCCCCAAGTTCAAAATAGGACCTAATTAGGGTTTTTGATTAAATGATGTATTGGAAGAATAAAATGAAAGGGGCACACTTTAATGAAAAGGGCCCAACTTAATGATGATGAAATGATAAAATAGAACCCTAGACCTAATTAATTTAATTAATTAAGTGCTAAAGGGAAAATGCAATGCAAAATGCAAAATGCACTAAGGCGGGTGCTAAACTAGGTGTGAAATTGTACCACCCTAGCAAGTGCGTACAATTTACGACGCTACATTTAGCCCTCACTTTAGCGGTCATATGAACACTACGTGCATATGCAAGCTAAAGTACAGAAAAGTAAACATTATTTGAAAAAGGATATATCCATAAGTCTGTCGAACGAAGCCTCCAGCCGTATCTGCAGTACACAGTTAGGAACCGCACCCTACAAAACCACATGTTAGATCACAAAATCACCTAATGCTTACTAAGGAAGGTGATGAAAATTCGAGGGTAGCTATATGCCCCCCCCTATTTCGGCTTACTAATTTTAGTGAGTTGAAACAGGGTATCATGTTTACCACTTCGAATTGTTAAAGAATATTGATGACAAATGCTCACTAGAAGATTTGATATGAGATCAAAAAACTAATGGAGAATCATTTGGTAAGAAAGAGGACTAAATCTCAATTCCAACACAACAAAGAGTGTGAGGATTTGGGAGTTCTCTAACACAAGATGAAGGATGTAAATGGAAACAAAATGAAAAGAGAAGAAAAGAAAGGAAAAGAAAAAGCATGAATACACACATTGGTGATCCATGAGAAGAATAGTGAGAGAGAAAACATGGACTTCTCGCCCCTAGATCTTGTCTAGGTGATCCATGGGACAAAGGACATGGAAAACTAGCCCCTAGAGTCTGTCTAGGTGATCCATGTAAGGGAGGAGAGTGAGAAAGTCTAGCCTTATGCCGCTAGTTCCACTCAACCTCGTGCATGTGTGTGTAAGTGAGGTTAGAAGCATCTCATAGGAGTCTATTCCCGAGTATGCTACAACCTGTATATGTATAGTACAAAAGCGTGACATCTCGCTCTAAGAGTCTATGCTCTGGTTCCGAGAATGACCCATTGCTCAAAAAGTGTAATGTTTATGTCATAAGAAAATTAGAACAAGGATACCTACCTTCATCACAAAAGAAGATACCCCAAAAATGCAACAATGTCATAGATCCAAGCAAGAGAGTTTTTGCACTCTTTAAGCAAGGATAAGATAGTTGAAAAGGGATATCTTGTAGTATGTGTAAAGGAGATCCTTAGAGGAGAAGAGATATTTGTACAAAAGACACCTATCCCCGAGAGGAATTGTCTTAGACAAATATAACATCTTCTAGAATAAGACAAAGAAAAGAATAAGAATGCAATACTTCCTTCTTTTGCGAGGTGAAAGTGATTCTTAATGAAGGATGACGCTCTTTTGAACCCAATTGGGAGAGTGAATTCATTATAGATGTATTTTACCAAGTGCAAAAGAGGTTTTAGTCAAGTACTTACACCTCTTGTAAGAGAGAATCCTTGAACAAACAACAACAAATGCATACAAGGAATAACATCAAGTAATAAAGTTCACACCATCCACAAAATAGGAAAAAGTGGATCCTTAGATAAAAATAACGAAAGATCATTGGCTCAACGAGAAGGACTTACACAATCTTCTAGGGAGAGATTTGGACATAAGCAAAAGAAGAGATATATGAAATCACTCTTGTCCCCATAAGAACAAGAGATAACATAGAAAATTAGGCTATTATGTTGCTTCAAAAATATATGATTGCACTTGAAATTGTACCATCATGAATGACAATGAGCCCCCAGTAAATGAGCTAACAATGTCACATAATGATGAGCAACATAACAGCCATTAATGTTATTTAAAGACATGATAGATTGAATGACATGCTAAATGCTCAACTATAAGTGAGATCAAAAACATGTATAAAGTGATAAAAATTGAAGAAGAAAAGTCACATGAAATCTTAGAAGAGGGATGAGTGTAATTTATTAGAGCATTATCCCTAGAGGAAAGGACTTTATGATGAATAGGAGATAAAGATTCATAAGTGGATTTAGAAATTTGAGGGAATTCATAAAGAGATTTGTTCATTGCCAAGATTTCCTTATGAGGGGAATGAGAATTGATAGAAGTAGAAGATGATTTAATTGAAGTGAGATCATCATCACTACTAAATATAGCATTCACATTGAGAGATGGTCTTTTAGATGCTTTAGTGCGTTTGCAGGGATTATAGCCGAGTCCAAAGGCATAATTGTGAAAATTAGTCTCTAGAGGAACCTTCATCCCTTGTTCATGAGCGCCACAACCATTTCCATGATACCCATGCTTAGCAAAAATGCGAAAACCACGACCATAACGATCAGCCATTTCAGGAAGAGAAGGTGGTTTTTCATAAGACAAAGAATCAAACTCTTCATAATCAGAGGTGTGAGGAGAAGAAGTTTGAGAAACGACCACAAAATTATTGCTCATAGGTTCAAGTAAGACTGATTGATCTCTAGTTTCTTCCTTCTTTTTACCTTTAAGATCTCTAGGAGGAACCCTATTCTCACCTACAAAGGTGAGATTAAAGTCAAGAGATCCCCAATCGTCTTCTGCGAGAACCTTCTCAGGATCAAAAGCCTTTTCATGTGTAGACTCAAGTCGAGAAGGATCTTCTTCAGGAGCTTTAGACTCATCCAAAGAATTTTGATTATCAGAGGGTGATGATTCATCCATAGGTATTTTGTTTAAAGAGTCATCATTAGAAGAGGAAGATTTAGAAGAACTCCCTTTGGAAGTAGATGTTTGCAAACAAGCTTGAAGATTAGTATCACCTATCAAGGTATATGTCTTATTATTATAAATAAATTTAACTTGTCTATGCAATGTAGAGGGGACAGCTTGCATACTGTGAATCCAAGGTCTCCCTAATAACAAGTTGTATGTTAGATTTCCCGACATAACATGGATAGGAGTAGGCAAAGTAATAGGTCCCACTGTGATGGGTAAGGTGATAATACCTAATGAAGATTTAACCACATTATCAAAGCCTCGAATGGGACAAGAGTCAGGCTCAATAAGGGATGTATCCACATTCATCTTATGCAATAGATTGATGCTACACACATTAAGGCCAGAGCCATTATCTACCAATGTTCGTCTTATAGCAGTGTCATTTATGATAACCACAATCATCAAGGGATCAAATTGTTGTTGAATTTCACTAGTAGGCAACTCATCTTGGGTAAACACAATTTGAGCTTTAGGATTCATCACAGAGTTAACTAAAGATGCTATATTACTAGATGTATTCGGTGGAGGAATATTCAAATCTTTCAAGGCATCTTGTAACATTCCATGATGAGCGGAAGAAGTTTGAATCAAGTCCCATAGGGATATCATAGCAGGGGTAGCTTTAAGTTGTTCTATGAGATCATATTCCTTACCAAGAACTTGTGAAATACGTGGAGCTTGAGGAAGAATAGGTTGGGAAGGAGGAAGCGAAGTGGGGATAACTGGAGGAGGATTAGGTTGCGTATTGTTTCTTGTGTTATAGGTATGGGCAACCGCATGATAACTCTCTCTAGTCAGTTGTTTAGCATACTCATAAGGGCTCTTAGAAGAATAACCTCCTTGCACAGTAATAATAGGTTTCTTAGGAGTGCAAAAAGAATCATTAACATAACCACCTTGAACCACTAAGATAGGCTTATTTAAAGGTTGAGAATTTTGAGAAGGACAAGCACCTTGGACAGTGAAGAGAGGTTTGTTAGGTGTCTCATTCACATGTATCAAATTGATTGAGGATGGTTTAGAAGAATGAACAAAAGTGTTGGAAGAATTATTGATAGTCTTCTCTTGCACTAAAATCTTATCACAGATTAAACCAATTTTAGGAGAGAGACAAGATATAGGCATTGATGTTCTAGTAGGGAGAGTAATACTAGGAAAGGTCATATCATCCTCTATCATCAAATGACGTACATGGGGAATAAACTCTCTAGGAGAAGGATTAACATTACTCTCTAAAGTCTCACTTTTGAGAGGGAGATCTTTAAAAGAGATGTTAACCATCTTGCTTTGAACTAGGGTATCCTTATGAGTAGAACCAAGTTGAGGAGAGGGGAGATGCTTTTTTAGAGGGAGAATAATTGATATTCAAGGAAGGTGAGAAACTATCAAGGGAGAGAGAATAATCTACACCTTCTTCTAATGGTTCATCCCAAATAGTGAGGTTGTTGAAAGGAATGTTTGAAGTATTGTCAATTTCGGGAGAGGAGATAACATTGTTTATTAATTCCTCATCCTTAGGAGGGAGAGCATCAATAGATGTGTTAAACTCATCCTCTTTCCTCAAAATATTTTCAATATGATCTTTATGGGAGAGAGATTTAAGGAAATTGCTTATTATTTCATCTTCTTTCTCTAAGGGATGCTTATGGGTAAGACAAACTTTAGGAGAAGGGTAAGCATTTATCATTAATTCATCATCTCTAGTGGGAATTTTGTTAGAAAAGGAAATGCCATCAATAGGAAATGTAGGGATAATGTCATCTTCTTGCACAAAAGGATCCTCATGAAGGGAGTGTTTTTTAGGAGGAACATGAACATATTTCTCCAAAGATTCATTCGTAGGAAGGAGATCTTTGAAAGAAGTGTTCATAACCTCTTGTTGCACTAACATGCCCCCATTGGAAGGACCAACTTTAGGAGAAAATAAGTCAATATCCATCAATACCTTTTCACTTAGAGAGGCATCATGTAGGGAAGGTGAAGTAGCATTAAGAAAGGTGTTTATGATATCATTCTCTTCCTCTAGGATAGCTAAATAGGAAGGGCACATTTTAGGAGAATTGTCAAGATCACTCTTAAAGTCTTCATATGGGAGAGTCTCAAAGGGATTGGTAGCAACTCTTTTAGGCACTAAAATGTTGTTATAGATGGGAGGAGGTTCTTTAGGAGAAGGAAAAATTGAAACAAGGGAAGCTAACCCATTATCAAATGAATGCATCATGACAACAATTTTCCTCTTCAAATGACAACACATGCAAAATAGAAGGAAATGTTTAATTTTAACAAATGCAAGCACTTAGAATGTAGATTTAGAAAATGAAATTTATGATTCAAATGAGTTCCTAAATCAGATTTTAAATTATTGATCCCAATTAAGCTATCCACAAGTTCAACTTTGAATTTTAGCAAAAATTTCCTCTAAATTTTTGAATTTTGCAAGAAATTAAAACTTGTAAATGAAAATTTGAATTTGAAATAGCATAAACACTCAAATTTGAAAACATAAATCAGAATTAGAGAAGATTGGAGTTCACATCGGGTTCACCAAAATGTGTGGGATAAAAAGTGACACTAAGCAAACATGCCCTAATCTCACTTTCAATCACACATTTGCGGAATACGAAAGAGCCTAGAGGTATCACACAATTGGCTACTTCTTCTTGTGGAAGAGAGAGCCACGGGCTACCTATTAGGATTTCTATTCCCTTGTTGTAATTGAAAGATAAAATAATGCAAGTTCAATCCCTAACCCCAAAGTGCAAGTATGAACTAATAACAAGATTACAGAATTGAACTTAAATGATGGAAAGCTGTAAACACAAGGATAAGACAAGAATGTAAATGCGTACTCGGAGTTAAAATCTGACTGAAAATGTTCGGGACGGGGGCGTGGGAGCCACTGTCCTGATTATGCCCCTGAAACTGCTCTGGAAACTGTTGTTTTGCAACCTGGAAAAGCTATCAAAATGCTGAAAATGTTGTCTGTCAGGAGGACCAGGGCGCCCAGCGCCCCTGTCCCAGGGACCAAGGTGCCCAACGCCCCTGTCCTGGTAGGACCAGGGCGCCCCATGCCCCTGTCCTGGTCTTTTGCTCTGAAATTTGGTGGGCAGGTCGGTCTCAGTCTGCTTCTTCCGGATCTGTAACTTGCGGCGTCGTCCGAGTCCCGAAACCTGCACTTATATCTGAAAAGGTGTTTGGGCGGCTATATAGGGGTTTGCCTTAGTCAAACCCCTGCTTCGGTGATTTCCACCTCCACGAATAGCCAAGTTGTATTGTAAAATGTATTGTGTGTGCAGACCTAGTGTGTGTGCAAGGTCCTAAAATGCAAGAAAGCAAACTAGAGCAACCTAGAAAGTAAACCCTAATTGCTTGTAAATGATAATGTAAATGCTCTAAATCAAGATGCAAAGTGATCTAAAGCATGAATAAAGGATATATTGAAGCTTATGCAAAGACATGAAAACAACATGAAATCATACCCAACCCTCAAGGGAGGAGTACAAGCCAATCTTTAGTCGGTAATCTCCTATTGCTCTTCAATGTCTTCCAAGCGCTAAATGAATGAATGAAATTGATCAATGCTTGATGGATGGATGTTGATTGTTGTTGAAGTCTTCAAAGATCTGCTCTTTCGCTGCATATGAGGTCCTCCAAACAAAAATCCGATCCTTTCAAATGAAGAAAGAGAGCTCTTATATATAAAACCCTAGGTCTTAATTTCAACTTTAGGCCGACTTAGAGATTGAATCTCCCGCCAATTTCTTGGGGTTAAGCTTTATTTTATGATTGGATCGTGCTCCTAAAATTTCGGGAAAAGTGTCCGGGACCATGTTGCACTCCGGGCGCCATGGTCCCGACAACTTTTCACCAAATTTTCAGGGCCGTCAGATATGATGATTTTAGAGAGAATCCCGAAGTTACAGCTGATTTCGAGATGTTTTGACCCCCAAAATCAAGCCCCCAAGTTCAAAATAGGACCTAATTAGGGTTTTTGATTAAATGATGTATTGGAAGAATAAAATGAAAGGGGCACACTTTAATGAAAAGGGCCCAACTTAATGATGATGAAATGATAAAATAGAACCCTAGACCTAATTAATTTAATTAATTAAGTGCTAAAGGGAAAATGCAATGCAAAATGCAAAATGCACTAAGGCGGGTGCTAAACTAGGTGTGAAATTGTACCACCCTAGCAAGTGCGTACAATTTACGACGCTACAATAAGGGATTCAAATTTTATCAAATGGATGTCAAATTAGCCTTTCTAAATAGAATTCTAGAAGAAGAAGTATGCATTGAACAACCTGATGGATTTTCCTTGACTGATGATCAAGACATGGTGTATAAATTGCATAAATAAATGTATGGTCTAAAGTAGGCACTGAAAGAATGGTATGAGAGATTACATGCACATTCGATCAAAATTGGATTCCAACATACCAGTGAGGACAACAACATTTATTTGAAGACTGATGGAGACAAGATGTTGATAGCAGAAGTGTTTGTAGATTACATAATTTTTGGTGGAAATGATGTTTTGTGTATGGACTTCGTTGATATAATAAAAAAGAAATTTGAAATCTCTCTAATTAGTGAAATAAAGTTCTTTATTGGCTTATAGGTCCAACAAATGGATGGTGGTATTTTTATTTGTCAGACCAAGTATATCAAATAGGTGTTGAAGATATTCGGCAAGGAAGACTACAAACCGGTAGGAACACCGATGGTGACAGGCTGCAAGTTGTCCAAGCAAGATGATTCCCCTATTGTTAGTGACAAATATTATAGATCTGTGATTGGCAAGATACACTATGTTGTTCATAGCCAACCAGACATTGCTCATGATGTTGGATTAGTAGCTAGATTTCATAAAGAGCATAAGGAGAGTCACATGGTGGTTGTGAAGAGAATTTTTGGATGTCTCAAAGGCATAGTAAATTATCATTTATGGTATCCCTATAAAGGATATTTTACTTTGGATGTCTTTACTACTGCTGATTGGGCAAGTAATGTGGATGATCGAAAAAGAACAATCGGTGGAGATTTTCTACTTGGTGGAAGATTAGTGGCATGGACGAGCAAGAAATAAACTTATGATTCTCAATCTATAGCTAAAGCAGAGTATATAGCTACATCCATGAATTGCATGTAAGAAATCTAGATGAGACATGCTAGAATGATTCAAGATAAATATGTTTGGACCGGTGACTATATATTGTGATAATACAAGTGCAATAAATACTTCTAAGAATCTTGTACTTCATTCTAGAACCAAGAACATTGAATTGAAGTATCATTTCCTAAGGGAAAGAGTTCACGAAAAACATGTGAAGATGAAATATGTGAAGAGTAAAGATCAATTAGCTGACCTCTTTACTAAGCCCTTACCAAAGGCTACCTTTGAGTTTCTTAGAGGTAAATTAGGGGTTAGACCCCTACACTGATAGAACTAAAATGATGGAGATCCATCAATCCTATGGATTTCATTTTTATCTTTCACTAAGGATTGATTAAGGTTTAGGATACTCCTTTGGGGCAGCAAGTCTGATGTAAAGATCTGTTTTAATGCTCTGTTATAATTTTTTTGATTTGAGTAGCAAAGATGATGGAAGAGGCGGCAACAGAATTGAAGACAAGTGGTGCATTTATACCTTTGGTATTGATGTCAAAGGGGGAGAAGTTGGAAAGGAAATTAGATATGGGAGAAGTTGAAGATCATATTGAGAGAAGCATTGGTTAAGGGGGAGAAGACAAAAGAAGGAGAACTAACTAATGATGTGATACCGGCAAGCAAGTTGCAAATGATGATGCTACTATGATTTTATATCTGATTGGTTTTTCCATTAATGCCAAAGAGAGAGATTGTTGGAATTTGGCATAACTGATATAGATAAGGTGATGCAATTGAAGACTAATGACTGCATTGGTAGAGGATTGAAGTCTATATGTGATGAAGAGATTTACATATTGTGATTAGATTACTTGATCAGTTATTTGTGTTGTCATTGATGGAAACTCATTTCAAATGATGCTTCTAATGTTACTGATGTTTTATTTTACCATCTAAGTGATTTGGTTTATTGGAAGACAGGGTTTACCGATAGAGAACTAAAGTTTGTGAAATAGGACTTTAATCAGTAAAGAAGAGATGTTTTGGTTGAATCAAACGATCAGCGAATACTGGTGATTTGTAGTTTGGAAGGTGAGCTTGTATCATGGAAAGGAGTATCTAACTAGAACCTAAACTTGTGAATATTACTGGAAGGCGTGTTTCAATCTTCTGATGAAGTTTTGCTAACGTTTTAGTAGGGTTTAAGACTGATGAAGACATCATAAAATAGATAATGATTTTTTTTATGGTGGTGATTGATGATGAGTCTACATGAAGATGGTAACACGAAACAAACCACATGAAATGATTTGATTGTTTCTTTGCCGTGATTCAAGGAAGAATTTCCTAGGAATCAATGAAACGCTTAGTAGAGTGTTTTGAGGTTTTAACTTTGGTACAGATCAGATTTTCGTGATGGGTTATGATCAACCAATGGTTGATATTGCATTGTAATTTTTTGCAAGGATCTGTATATTGATCTTTATGGTGTTCACGTGTGGAATTTTTTTCATGTGATGTTCTTGTTTATGTTTCATTTCATGCATTAATTTTGAGACACCGGTTATGATGTTTTAATAGAAGTTTATCAGAGGTTACCAGTGTTAGGTCCTAAAGACAACTGAGGGGGGGGGGGTGAATCAGTTGTCTAATAAATTCAAAACAAAAACAACTTAACCAACTTAATGCTTAATACTAGTAAACCAGTTAAGTATGCCAGTAGATAGTGTTAAAGTTAATTGCTATACAGGGAAAGATTAATGCATGAAACATAAACACAAAGTCATACACAACACATAACACCAATATTTGTATGTGGAAACCCTGTAAGGGGAAAAACCATGGTGGGAAACCTTACCCACAATCAGATGATACTACTGTAGATAACAAGTGTACATAAATGGGTTCTGCACATGTAGAAAGGCCAACAGCCTAGAGCACACTGCTGAATCACAAAAAGGAAGTCACACTGACTACAGTTGGATTGTTAAATCCAATAAGAATGTACTACACAAAATAGCATCTTCATATGCTGGATTCAGTACTAGTGTAATGCTGATATGCTTCCACAAAAACCTAGATTCACCTTCAAATGATGTCTTCATGTATAGCTATTCTTAATCTCACATATACCTTCTCACAATTAATTTTTGCATTCCACATTCGATCTTAGAAATAAGATCTTACATTTATACCATAACCTAAGACCAATTTTAGTAGGTTGGCTCTACAAGATATTACAATAAAAGTATTTTAAAAACAATATAATATCTGATGCAATAACCAATTAAAAATGTCGACTTAAAGTATTTACAACAATAATTAATCATCTCCATATCATGCCATGCTGATCTGGAAAAGATAAACCTACCAGTGTAACCCTAGGTAACCCTGGACCTATTTGCCGATAAAAGCAAATATGCAAATATGAATATACCAATGATTAATTCTTCAAAACAAAGTGTCCACATGATGTCTTTGACATTACCAGGTGTCTTCCATATCATTCCAAGTGCCTATGATCATTATATTCTGCCGGTGAACCATATACCAGTAACTGTGCAATAGTTACTTGCTTGCCGGTGAATGCTGTTGGATCTCCGAAGTGCTAGTGTTTTAGTAGGTGTTGACATCAATGAAAAAACCATACCAAAATACCAACAACTAGTACTGATAAGAGATGATAGAGAAAAGTGATTGATCTGATAAGATAAGTTTGCAAATGATCAAATCTATATGATTACTTAAGTGGCAAAAGAATTGATTGATATGGTAAATGATTTGATTAATGTGTTAAGAAAATATGATAAGTAGGTTGTTAGATCTGATTAAAGAAGAGATATTCTGATAAATGATTTCATATCTGATATAAATTTTATTTTGGATTTAAATTTTTAATTGGTCTTAATAGTGATTCACCCCTCCTCATAGTATTAGCTAGATCCTCATAGGATTAACAGTCCAAGTAGGATTGTCTTGTGTTGAATATATTGCATTCTTATAGGAAGATTTGAAATGCAATATGTTTTTCTAAAATGTGATATTAACCTTGAATTAATGAATACTTAAAATGATAAATCATATTACTTCTACCTATGATGAATGAAGTGAATGAAAACATCTTATGTTAGGTGATGCTTGAATGTTATAAGTGAACTATTAATACTTTTCATGTGAATTATAACTGCATTAATGTGGGGGATTGTGTTAGATATTAGAAATTATTAACTAAGAAATATTAGGCTAATGCACGTCAAAATTATATTTAGATCTATGAATTAGGTCAGCTTGGTTGCAAATAAAGTCTTACCAACATGCTCCTAGGGTCAAGTTGTGAAGGTAGGATCAATTCTCATATATGTTTTCTCCATTTCACAAACATATTTGTATAGAGATAAGAACATGTTTTCTAGAATGGGCTAATCTATCTTGTTTCATCGTCTATTTTCTTCTTATAAATGACTGAAAAATTATCCATTCTTATTAGATGGGCTTATGCAAAAAGGAAATAGTAAACTTTAAGCTACAAGTGAATTAAGTTACAATACTTATAAGAAGCGAATTTTAATCTTTATACAATGGTGCAATAGCAATCTGAATTTCATAGTTAACTATATAGTAATGAAGTGCAATATTTTATTAAATAATGTGAGAAGATTGTGGGAGTGACAATGAAAGAAATCTTGTCACTACTTGTAGGATGTGTGTCATTCATGTATGTAGTTATATCTTCGGTTGTTGTGTATGGTCTCTACCTCTCCTATTATATCACTACAATATGACCATGTAAGTCCTTGAGTTGATGGGTAGGAGTGTAGTGTGATCATAATGAATATTAAAATAAATTAACCACAAGGTTGTGTATAAATTTTGGTATTCAAGTGTTTTGCCAAATGGAGATGAAACAAAATCTGAAATCTTCTTACACAAGATTATTAAACTTGACTTGTCTTGCGAATCTCAATCAAGTACTCATCTTTTGTTGTAAATATCTAATGAAACTTACATATCTAGTTGAATAAAACTAGAATTTATTGTTTTAGATTATTGGATTCTATCCTAATCAAGCAAATTAGCTTTTCAAGAAACCTATCCCATGTTCACTGAGAAAACTCAACAATAATTTTGGTTTTAGGAAATTTTTGGAAAGAAACATTAGATCTTTTCTAGGAATTATGAAAATGATATAGTTATCATTTGTAGGGAATGCCTAAAATAAAGTCAATGTATTCAAGTGGATGGAGTAGTTTATGTCCTCATAGTTGTGTAAAGGATTTTGCAATAACCTAAGAACATCTAGAAGTAGATTGATAAGAATTTTTTATTAGTAAACTTAGTATTATTTACTCTGGTAAACTAGAAAGTGTTTAGACACTTTTCTAGTCTCTTTTTTCAAACAATTAGTAATTAAGAATAATATGGATATTTTGAAGCTTATTGTTGAATAGTTTTTCCTTCAAAACAAGTGAGTATTAAATTCATTTCCAAAGTATCATTATTTGGTCATTTAATTTAGTACCTTTCAAGTATTAGGATTCATATTTAAAGTAAGGTTATCATTTGTAGAAAATTATTATGTTACTTCAAGCAGAAGAATTAGTTGGTTAATCAATAACTTGGTTATTTTCAAAGCGTATTATTAAACAGTTTTCCCTTGAAATAAGTAAGTATTAAATTCAATTATGAATTATTGTTATCTAATAATTTTTTACATTTATAGTATTAGGTTCCATAATTAAAAGTGTAGTAGCTTTTTTCAAATCATTTTCATAAGTGTTCTCTTTCAAGTATCATAGTTTCCAAGCAATTAGTATTTTCATGGATTTAGTTCAAGTTTTACAATTTTAATTATTATCATTGTTTTATTTCAAGAAAAGTGGTTGATTTGTTTAGCATGTAATACTCATATCTTAGTTTTTAATTTCAAGCAGTAATAACTTGCATGTAATAGTTTCCTATCATAGTTGTTTTAGTGTTATTTTTTCATACATAGATTCTTTAATAGACAACTAAACAAGAGGAGTTGAACCCCAAAACCTTAGCAGCATTCAGTATCTATAGTGTTTTTGGGTCACACTTACGAGTAATGTCATCGTGTTGAACTACTACACTTAATGGCTAGTAAAGCTACAACAATGGCGTCAGTGGCATCGTCCCTCTAAACTATCAAGGAGAAATATGGGTCATATGGAAGTTAAGATCCAAGGGGTGGGTAATTCCCTTTAGATCGATAACCTAAAAAGATTAATTTTAAAATGAATTTACATTCGATCAGTTAAACTTTTGAAAATCCCATTACGGTTTGGATGTGTTTGATGATCTTAAAAATTTATTTTACCTTGATGAATGTAGTGGATGATAATGGATTAAGGGTGATGTATTTAATAGAGAATAGGACTAAGTTATCTTAGGCCACAAGAAGAAGGCCTCCTTGAGTCTTTTTTGTCATAGAGATACAATTGTGGGTAGCAACTACAGAGAAACTGTCTAGGAAATTTACCCTAGAAAGGGTTGTGTACCCACCAAATAGTTTACATTAAACCATAGTTAGAAATCATAATTACATAATTTATGCCTTTATCTCGTTCCAAAATGGGTATGTAGGAAGTCTAAGGATGGAGTTCTCCCTTGTACTTAGGCGTTTGGGGATGCGGATTAGGATTTTGGTTAAGGGTGAGTTGTTCAAGATTTTAAAAGATCCTTAAGCCCTCAATAAAAGGGTATCGATAATGCTAATTGGAAGATAAGATTAATTCAATGCATACTCAGAAGGAATCATGTATGGATTTTGCTTGACTTCCTGAGGCTTTAGGCTAAATTCTGAGGTAGAACTCAAGCTTGTTTATGAAATTATTTATATACTCCTAAGGATGGTGACCTCGGTGCACTCCTAGTAGGGGATTATAGTCTTTAGAGAGTGACTCGGGACCTAGATGATCCCGATGAGTCTAATGTGTCCGGCCAAAGAATATACTATTCTTATGAATAGATTCCTACCCCATTTGCGTAGATGCCTATCCCAGATTGGATAGATGAAACCTCTTGTCCTGTATGGAAAAATGCTTAAGCCATATGGTTAGATGCCTAACATGTATGGTTTGATGCCTAGTACCATATAGATAGATGCCTATCATGTATGGTTAGATACCCATCCTGGTTGGATGAATGCCTATCTCATTTAAATAGATGTACTTGAGTATGTGATTGAATCCAGTACAACTCAGAATAAGTAAGAATAAAAAAATAATATTTATATAATTTTTTTTTGAGATTTTTGGATTATGTTAAGTGGGTTATTACAACAAAATGGTACCACATCTTTGAAAAGACACAATTCTAATCAATAAATAGTCCCAAGACAACTTAGGAACCAAGGAACAACCTCTGGATACCAAAAACCAAAGACAAAAAACTCAAAAAACTCACAGAAGATGAAATAGACAGATTAGCACATATAAGACATCTCTCCTGGCACATTTGTGACATGAATTAGCACACACACAACATCTCCTAGCGCATTTTCAATATGAAGTAGCACTTTTACAACTATCAATACTAATAATTTTGCAGGGTATCTAACCATACAGGATAGGCATCTATCTATACGCATCTTATCCTTGCTAAATGTCATGATATTGGTATTAATACTAATAATTTTGTAGAGTATCAAGCCTTATCCTTTGGCTTGGATATGACAATTTCATTAAAGATAAAAAATGTAGTGATTGAGGGTGACTGATTGGTAATAATTTAGAGTGTCATGAAGAAGAAATCGAATTGCTGGAAGTTGCAATATTTGCTTGATCACATTTTACAAAAGTTAGATTCTTTTGATTCCCTCTTAATATATCATTGTTACAAAGAGATCAACAAAGTTGCGGATTTTCTGGCTAATCTAGCTATTGATAGCAAAGCACATTTTTGTATAGTTGATTCTACAGAAATCCCTTCTATAGTTTGGGAAGGAATTCACAATGATTAATGTTTTGCATGGCTCTTTTGTTATTTGGTATCTAAATGATTTATTAGTTGGTGTTTCTAAATTCCTTTCCCGCCCTCCTTGATTTGTCAGGTTTATGTTCATGTTCACTATATGGATGACTTTTGGTACATGTCTAGTATTTGAAGTAGATTTATATTTCTATTTTATGTATTCATCATATACGAAGATGTTCCTAGGGTGAGGGTGTGGGTAATCATGATACATTCAAGGGTGGCGGTATGTGCGAGTTATTGTTTTGGATTTCCAGCTTATAAGGGATATTGGCATCTGTGTGGCTTTATCTATTGTACGTACGTGGGTTATTATTGTTTGATGATGTCTCTGTACTCTCTTGTGGATTGTTATTGTGTGAGCTTTGGTCGTGGTAGGTTTGGCATTGTTCTATGATGTTTGTAATCATTTTTTGGTATATGTGTTTTCTCTCATTAAGCTGTCATTAATGGTTGTCAGGTTTGATGTGTGGTTATGTATTGTGAAATATTACATCATTGCAGTTTGTAATCCTAGTATGATATTTTATCATTTTTTTTGTCATCAGCATGATGGTAAGTTGATGGCAGTCATTTATCTCTTCTTTTGTGCTTTTCATTTTGATTATTTAGTATGTGGGAGGTTGCATTTAGTTTCACATGTTCTATGTGATTGTTCCTACAAATGTCGAGCCTCTTCTCTTCTATAAAATATAGAGTGGTGCTTGAATCTGGGGTTTTGGGGGAAGAGAATGTGGATAATTCTGAAAAGCTCAATATGGACAATTTTGGTATAATTCAGTTTTGACAAGCTGGGTGGAAGAACTTGTTGCTCCCTGTTTTGCATGATTTTCTCGAGGAAATATTTGTGGATATTCAGCTCTTCATTTTGTGATCAGTTGAGCCTATACGTTTGTCGATATAACCAGGTGATGAACTTTGTATCTAGAAATGTCCTATGGGACCTCATTGTATATTTCAAATGAATGGGTTTTGGTTGGTTTTATGATCAATTGGATATGTAACAACTATTTTGTAAGGGTAGTATAGTTTGTTTTATATTTATGGCAATAACTGGAGGTTTTCTCATAGTTTCTTTCCTACCAGTATGCCTTTTGAATCCGTTGTAAAAATTATTAAATATAATAAAAATATTTAGTGGCTTGTCCACTTTTATTGAAAAAAAAATGATCAAATAAACCATGGGAAAAATTAATTGTAAAAGCCTATTAATGAAATAACCAAAAAAATATAAACAAGTACCCACACTAATATAAAAAACACAAATGGATAATAAATAATCCTTGGTATTAAATCATTAAATTAAATATAAGACCAAGGGGAAAAATAATAATAATCTCTCATTAAATTATTACTAAATATTTTTTTGGTTTTTTATTGGTAATGGGCCAAAGCCGATAAAGTGTACATACCGTACCTCCTTGTGGGATTTGAACTTGTTACCTCTCTTTGAAGAGCACAAGTTCTCCACCACTAGGCCAACTTAGGTTGTATAAATTATTACTAAATATTAATCTCAACTATTTCATTTAATTTATTATAAATTATATAAATCATTAATTTAATCTAACAATATTATTAAGCTATATAAATTGATTAATTAACTACTTAATAATTAAACCAACAATCATAACACTTCAAGAACACCAACATAGGATAACTCAAGAGAATACTAGATGGTAAACAACAACTCACACCAAGATACTAAATTGACAAAGGTAATGAACTTAAACCTAGAGTGTAGAATGGGTTTTCATGTCATATCTTATCACTAATAAACTTAGAAGTCAATCACAATAATCAAGCACTATCATAAACATCATCAAATCCAATATAATCATGATATAGGGTTAGTACATCATAAGATTTCATCAAATCACCATGCACAAATATAAATCACGCATGTAAGATGAGTACATAAAGATCATCAAATAAGAATCCATCATCATAATAGTCTATGAATATCATCATCCTCATGAAATCATAATGTCTAGTGAAAATATAATATGTCTACCATCAATAATGAAGCCTCTATATCATAAGTAAATTCATAAACACCTATAAAGACCATCTCAAAATAGTCTAAGCTATCGTAATATACTCTATCGAAGCACAAAAATAAAATATGAATTAGGGAGGGGCACTACACAATCTATACAAGCAAAAGAAAAATCAATTTTCTAAGGAGGATCTTTGTGGAAAACTTAGGGAAAAAAGGAAGTTTTCCCTTAATTAGAAAAAGGAGATTTATGTTACCTGAGGGATAATATTTTTCCCTCGTCATTTAAAAATATAACATTAAAAAATATAGAAATTCTTGCAACTTACAACACTTTCGAGAGCTTAATTTTGGATAAAGGAATCTCGAGCAATTTCGATTAGACATTTAAATGGAAACTATTTCTATATCTATTTAATAGTAATTAATTAATTACATGATTGTATATTTATATAGTGTGATACAATTTAGTTTACAACATTTGTTTTATCTTGTAGATGAGATGATTTTCTATTCAATAGTGTCATAATTTTAAATAAAGTAAATTAATTCTAAATGTAAGAGTATTATTATTTTTAATATTTGATAGGAGGTGCATCTTGAATTATTATATGACTTTGTATTTATTTTAAGTTTTTCTATTTACATAATGGATAGTTGAGTCTAAATTAAAATTTTAAAATTAAATAAACTAAAAAAATAGCAGTTTAACCATTTATGTTATTGAAATGGTTAGTTTGGTTTAGTCAAAATTAATAAAAATATTAGTCCTAGTAGTATTACATTGTGAAATGGGTTTATGAATCATTTCATAAGATATAATATTTAAATAGAATGGGATTTTAAGCATAGTTTATTTTATAAATTGTAAAAATTTTGTATCATTTTCTAAAAGGGTAGATCCATTGGGTTATTCAAATTTTTTTATATTTTATCACATTAAATTTAATCAAGGAGAGAATAATTTATTGTATTTAATTTGAATGTATTGATATATCATGAAGTTCACTATATATATTGCGTTATGTATTTTTTGTATTTAATTTTTTAAATATGAACATTGAGAGGAAATTATTTAATAATGCTTAATTTCTAAGACATAATATGTACCAAACTATAATGAAAAATATGATTTTGTAAAATTTCTTACAATAATATAAAATAGAGTAATAAATTAATATAGTACTAAGTCTATCTAGCTTTTATCAAAAGTAGGTTTGTAATTAAGTTATTTTGTACTAACCTAAACAAAGAGAATATTTGTGTAACAATAATAAAACAAACAACTAGTTTTCTTAGAGTATAGATAATTATGATTGAAAGCTTTATTTATGTCCTCTATTACGGTAATATTATGACCAAATATACAATTTAAAACAACGGGTGGATTGGCATGTTATGTCCATATTAAAGTGTGGCCATGACACATCCACACTATACTCCATAGCTTTGATACATTCACAATTTTCTCCATGCTACCATTTTCTCTCTCACCAAATTCATCATTTAATTATGTTAGGATTAATATTAATTAAGTCATAATTATTACTTATAGTTCCCTAATCACCATTTCTACTCATTTTCTCTCATCTTATCTTCATTTTCCTTTATTCATTCATCATTGCCCAACATTTTCATCCTCTATCCCTTTTTTAGAGGTCATGGAAGCCCCTTTCTCTCATCCATCCTCTCAAGGGGATATCACCTATTCCTACTTTTTTTTTTCTATCCTCAATGCGTTGGGTAAACTTTTAATATAGTCTTAAAAATTGAACTACAAAGAGAAGATAACAACATAATTCAACAACAACATATTTTGCTACTGGTTTGCTCGTGTTTTTCTTATTTTGTGTTTGGATTTGGGTTTCAGGTCCCTATAAAACCTGTTTTATCTTAATAAAAAAACATAATTCAACAAGTCAACAACTAATTCCTTGACCAAATTGACCAAATCATTCCCATTCCCTAAATATAACAACCATGGAAAATGGTGGAGGAAGAGGGGTTAGGGTTTTTGGTGATGACGATGATGTATTTGAGGATGAGGATGTAGAGGTGGATGATGAGGGGTTGGTATCTAGTCTCTTGTCCCTTTCTCATGTCCCTATAGGTGAGGTGTTTGTGGCCTTTTCGGGCTTGATTGGCTAGTTGGCATTCTCATAGATGCCTTATTTATTTAGGGAGGTCTAGTGGATATCTAGTACCTCTGTGTGCAAGTGTTTTTGGGGAAATTTTTTAGATCATGGGAACCTTCCTCTTGGGTTCTTTGGTCCTTCTTTGATCACCCTTTTATTGAGAATTGACACTTATTTTGATCCCCCCTATCAAGGATTTATGTGTTTTGTTTGTGTTGGGGTCTTTTATAATGTTGTTTCTACCTCTGACAATCAGGTGGCTCTTTCGTGTGTGGATGCTCTAGTTTTTTTGTGTCATAGGTTCGGTTTGGATGGATTTCCCCTTCTTTGCCCCTCATTTGCTATGGTTTTGGTTTCTTCATGGATCCCTTCAATGGATGTTGTGGTCCTTACTAGATGAATGACCCCTTTGGACTAGCTTGATATTGCAAGCCGGTTGGGATCAACCCCCTTCATAGGTTGCTTTGATTTATGTTTCTTTCTCTCTTGGTGGTTGGGTTCTAAGTTGGTTTCCCTCCTTTGGTTTGTTTTAATTGTTTGTTCTTTTTGGGCCTTTCTTTCTCTTCCCTTGCTTCTTCTCACTCCCCTATCTAATTTAGATAACTAATTTTTCTGAGTGGGGATTGATTTTTCCCATGTTTTCCTCCCCTTCTATCTTGTTCATGATCTTTTATTTAAATGGAAGGGGTATGTGGTTTCAATTGGTTGATCATGTTGCAGAGGTGGATGACACTTGTTTAGATGAGGGCTTTCTCTTTGTGTGTAGTGATGCTATTATTCTTGGACTTGTTGATGGTATCACTGATACTATGTAAAATGTTATCAACAAGCCTATTTAGGGGGTCCATACTATAGAGATTTGTGGGGTTTTTGGTGGTAATGGGTGTTTATGGGGTTTGGTTGGGGTCTTTATTAAGGATGATAACATTCTTTTTGGTGGTAGTTATATTTGTACTATGGTGGATGAACTGTTGATTGGTGCTAAGGGCTAGTTACCATGTGGGTGATTTACTAGAGAGGGCTCAAATTCTTATGTATCTACTTCTATGCTAGATTCTTACTATTCCTAGAGAGCATTTTCTTTCTTGAGGACCTTAGTCCTCTCCACTACTTCCCCTATCAAGTGATGTGTGTTATTGGGACTTTTCTTGCTAATTTTTTTGTTGACAGTTGACCTATTGAGGTGGAGTTCAATGGGTTGTCTGCAAGTTTTACTTCCAATTTGATGAAGTATATTTTGGGGAAGGGTGGTACTACTAAGAAAGGGTTTTCAGGTTCCTTTGAAAACCCAAGGGTTCTTAGGTTTTTTGTTGTAGGTTTTGACAAATATCTTCCTATGAACAGTGGATCAATAGCAGTGATCTACGGTGGATATTTTGAGGTGATCCATGTTATATTATATATAGTGATTTTATTTTGCATAGGTTTGGGCTTTCTACCCATATTTATTTTTATGAATAGTGTTGTTAGTAGTGGTTCTTCTGGCAAAAGGTTTTGGGATGCCACTTAAAACTTGATGTGTTTTCTCTTCTCCCTTGGCTGCTCAGTTCAAATACAAAGGGTTTTTATTTGTAGATGGTTTTTCTGGTTTGATGATGATTGTAATGTATTCATCACTTGTTATCATTGATGAAACACTCTCACACACACATATGATTACATTAACTACCGATGTAACTTCATTGGTTTACACTATTAACCAGTATGTTTAAGGTTTATCTCTAATCGATACTCTGTGTCAACCGGTATGTACATAAGAGATAACCTATGGTTACATTAATTTGGCATCAAAATGAAGATGAAGACGAAGATGAAGATCAAGTGGAAGATTTCAGAACAATAGTTCACATGTTTTGTTCCAGACCGTATTGACTATTCTAACTAGTATCTACTTTTGTGATGAGTTACTGTTCGCAATATTACATTATAACAGACAATGAAAGATTGTTGACATTTCAATAAGGATATTGAGAAGGTTGTTGATGATTATGGACATAACTCATTAAAGATGTTTTACTATCTTGATATTATTATTTTTTCATTGATGTCAAGAAATTGATTTTCTAATTCAGTATGATGTTGCCATATCTTGAGAAGTATGATATGAAGATTATAAAGAAGTCGATAAAAGACACGGGAAAGAATATGATGAATAAGGGGATAAGTTATTTAATAGGAAACTACTACCGAGTCAGACAATGATGAGATCATGATGTTTTAGATTGTTTTAACATCATACATATGTTGTAAAATGTAAAGGTTAATACTATACTATGTTATCAGGCAAAGAACCTAGTCGGTAAACCCTAAGGTTATCGCTATCGGTTAATGAAGGCAGAATGTCTACCAAGTGAAGTTTAGTATTTACCGAGTTACAACCGAGCTATAATAGAATGCATTAAATGTTTACATGTGATATTTAATAAAAGAAGCTGATGAACTGGAGCGGATCAATAATTGGTAAGCCATGGAAGAAGTTTGTTAATGAATCTAAGGCAATAGAAAGTCGGCATGAAGATCTACAGCTCAGATTGAACCCCAATACCCTAGCACAAGTTCCAAGGTGACAATACAAGTTCCAAGGTGGGGTAAAACATTTTCAAATCAAAAGATACATTGAACCTAGACAAGATTGAAGATCTGATGGCTATGATTGACCATGGGAAATGTGATCAAGGAGATTGAGAAGTTAGAAAAATGTTTATAAATAGGAAACTGTTGATAAACAATGCATGCAGGCAAGAGTATGCATAGGGATGCTACATAGTGATTACCGAGCACAAAAGCTTGAAGGCCTGTTAGAATAATAGAGTGTAGATACCTACTAGATAGACAAGATTAGTTCTATGTCTAAATTGTATTGAACAAATAGGAATCTACTTTAGCATTTTTAGATGTGAAGTTGCAGACATATCTTTATTACTGTTATTTTGTGAAAGTGATAGGAAATCTCTTAACCAAGTGGACTTAATAGTCTTATATGTAAATCCTCTAGCAAGGTGACATTCTAATTGAGTGTTTGAAATCCTTTGACAAGGTCACTTCTAACAAAGTGAAGATGCTAACAGATCTAAGGGAAATCCCTTAACCAGGTCACATCTAGCAATGTGTTTGTAATCTTTAACAGGATTTGCTTTTAACCGAGCATACTCTAGAAGAGTATATTGTTGGTATTTTGGTATGGTTTTGTCATTGATGTTAACACCTACTAAATACACCTACACTGGAGATCCAGCAACATTCACCGGCAAACAGTAAATTGTGCAACAGTTACCAGTATATGGTTAACCGATAGGATATAATGTTCACTGGTACCTGCAATGACATGGAAGACACTTGGTAATGTCGAAGACATCATGTGGACACTTTATTTTGAAGTAATAATCATTGGTATATTCTTATTTGCATATTTTCTTTTACCGACAAATAGGTCCAGGTTATCTAGTGTTACACCAGCAGGTTTATCTTTTCTAGATCAGCATGCCATGCTATGGAGATGATTTATTATTATTGTAAATGCACTAAGCCAACATGTTCAATCGGTTATTGCATCAGATATTGTATTGTTTGTAAAATGTTTTTATTGTAATATCTTGTAGAGTCGACCTACTAAAATTGGTCTTACAGTATGGTATAAATGTAAGATCTTATTTGTAAGATCAAGTGTGGAATGTTAAAAATATTTAAGAAAGGGTATATGCGAGCTCAAGTAGGGATATACATGAAGACATCATTTCAAGGTGAAGTTAGGTTTTTGTAGAACCATATCAGCATTACACCGGTATTGAATCCAGCATATGAAGATGTTATTTTGTGCAGTATATTCTCATTGGATTTAACCATCCAACTATAGTCAGTCTGACTCCCATTTGTGATTGAGCAATGAGCTCTAGGCTATTGGCCTTTCTGCATGTGCAGACCCCTTTTGTACACTTACTATCTGCAGTAGTATCATTTGATTGTGGGTAAGGTTTCCCACCATGGTTTTTCTCCTTACAGGGTTTCCACGTACAAATATTGGTGTCATGTGTTGTGGATGACTTTGTGCTTATGTTTCATGCATTAATTCTTACCGGTACAACAATTTTCTGTTAACACTATTTACTGGCATACTTAACTCATTTACCGGTATTAAGCATTAAGTTGGTTAAGAAGTTTTTGGTTTGAATTTATTTGACAAGTGATTCACCCCCCCCCCTCTCAGTTGTCTCCAGGACCTACAATTAGTATCAGATCCTAGTCCTCTTTTTGCAGAAGTTTAACAACTTGAGGAGATCCAATGTCTACTAATTATTTTAGAAAGGATAGTCCTAAACATGATGGAACCAACTATGGGATATGGAAAATCAGAATGGAGACACATCTGAATTGCATTGGTAAAGACATCTGAGAAGTTACTAAGAATGGTTATACTGCTACTGTAGCTGGTCAGACTACTCCCACTACTTTAGCTAAAGATGAAGAAAATGATTGCAAAGCAAGAGAAGCACTTTTGAGCGCATTATCAGATCAACAAATCATGGGATTATCAGATAGGTCCACTGCAAAAGCTATCTGGGATCATTTGGAAACACTGAATGAAGGGGATTCCATAGTCAAAATTGCAAAACTTGAAAGCTTTCGAGTCAGGTATGAACATCTAAAAATAGAAGAAGATGAAAGGATTTTTGCTTTTATGGAAAGAGTAAATGAAATTGTTCTGGGCATCAAATGTTGTGGAGGAACCTTGAGTGAAGATCAGATTGTTTCAAAAATCTTAAGAGGTTTTCCACCAAAATATAAAATGAAGGTTACTGCTATAAATGAGTTGAGCACAATGCCTAATACACCAGTAACTAGGGATACATTGATTGGAAAACTTTCAGCTTTTGAAATTGAGGAATTTGGTCCTGTTACTACTATTAAAACTGATTTGGCGTTCAAAGCATCAACATCATCTACTCCATCCTTTGACAAATCAGACTGGAGAGCCTTTTATGCAAGAGAACTTGAAGAAACCAGGAAGGAGAATGAAGAGCTTGAAGAACTTGAAGCACTATTTGCAAGAAAAATGCCAAAAGGTCTAATTGGAAGTAAGTATGAAGGTAAAGCACCCTTTAAATGTTTCAACTGCAATAAGATTGGTCATATGGCTTCAAGATGCCCTGATAGACATGCTAGACTAAGAGAAGAAGCTAGAAGGACATACAAACCTAATCCTGAATATCAGAGATACAGATTTAAGAAAAACAAAGATAAATCTTGTTACATTGCTAATGAAGGTGTGACTGATGATTCTGATGAGGATCCAACAGACAATGGATGGGTCTTTGTTGCTATAATAGAAGATCAACCAGTACCTATTGCTCAACCAGTAGAACAAGCCCTAGCAGCTAAAGTTGAATCAAAGGATGAATGGATTATTGACTCAGAATGCTCACATCACATGACTGGAGACAAAGGTAAATTCTTGAACTTTCAAGAATACAATGGAGGTTTAGTAAGATTCGGAGATGACAAAGCCTATTCAATCAAAGGTAAGGGTTCAATATCTCTTGATGGTAAACATAACACTGACAATGTCTACTATGTTGAAGGATTAAAACATAATCTTTTAAGTGTTGGTCAATTAGTTGAGAAAGGTTTTCAGTTACAATTTAAAAATGGAAAATGCAAAATCATGAATAGAACTGGTTTGGAAATTGCAACTGGTAATCAGACTAGAGGTAATATCTTTCATTTGAATAACAGTGAAAAGGCATGCTTAATTGCACATATAGATGAAAGTTGGCTATGGCATAAAAGACTATGTCATGTAAATTTTGATTGCATGGTAAAAATCAGTACTTCTAAGGCAGTTAGAGATCTACCTAAAATTGTGAAACCTCAAAATACAATTTGCAAGGAATGTCAATTTGGAAAACAAGTTAGAGCTAGTTTCAAAAGTATTCCAGAAAAATCCAATAATGCTCTTGATTTAATTCACATTGATTTATGTGGTCTAGCTAGAAATAAAAGCTTACAAGGTGATAGATATTTCATGCTAATTATTGATGATTATTCTAGAATGTGTTGGGTTACTTTTGTTAGAGAAAAATCAGAAGCACTTGGGAAGTTCAAGCTATTCAAAGCAATGGTTGAAAATGAAACCGGTAAGAAAATTAAATGTTTAAGATCGGATCAAGGAGGAGAATTCACATCTAGAGATTTTAATACATTCTATGAAGTAAATGGAATCAAAAGACAATTATCAGCACCTCGGACACCACAATATAATGGAGTTGTTGAAAGGAAAAACAAAACTATTTTGGATGCAACAAGAAGTATGTTATCAGAAGCAAATCTACCACATGTGTACTGGAGAGAGGCAGTGAGCACTGCTGTCTATACATTCAACAAAGTTCACATCAAAGGTGAAACCGATAAGAACCCTCATGAACTATGGTTTGGTAATACTCCTACTCTTAAGTATTTTAGAATCTTTGGAAATAAATGTTATATTAGAAGAGATGAGTATATTGGCAAGTTTGATCCTAGAAGTGATGAAGGAATATTTCTTGGTTATTCATCTAAGAGTAAAGCATATAGATGTTTTAATAAAAGATTACAAAAAATTGTTGAGAGTACAAATGTAAAGATTGATGAACAATTCAAAGGAACTTCAAGGTATATAGACTCTGAACTGGTAACAGAAATTATGACAAATGAACCTACAATAAATCCACCAGTACAGAATGATGATCCACTTACTCCGGTATCATCAGAGGATTCCACAGTAATTGAAGAACAACAACAGACTAAGATACCCTAGTATGTAAGATTGAATCATTCTGAAGATCAGATAATTGGAAGCAAATTTAAAGGAATCATGACAAGAGGAAGATTGGAAAATGAAGAGGTATGTCTTATTTCTCAAATTGAACCATTATCTGTCAATGAGGCATGTGAAGATAAATTTTGGATTAAAGCTATGGAAGAAGAATTAGGACAAATTGAGAAAAATAATACTTGGACATTAGTTCCCCAGCCTAAAAATAAAAATGTAATTGGAACCAAATGGGTATTTAGAAACAAACTCAATGAAGATGGTAAGGTTGTCAGAAATAAAGAAAGACTAGTGTGTAAGGGATATTCTCAGAAAGAAGGAGTTGATTACAATGAAACCTTTGCACCAGTAGCTAGAATTGAGGCAGTTAGATTATTCTTGGCCTTTGCAGCTTACAAGGATTACAAAGTTTATCAAATGGATATTAAATGTACATTTTTGAATGGAGATCTTGAAGAGGAAGTCTATATTGAACAACCTGATGGATTTTCCTTGACAGATGACAATGATATGGTTTGCAGATTAAGAAAAGCTCTGTATGGATTAAAACAAGCTCCAAGAGCTTGGTATGCAAGATTGGATAAGTATCTTTTAAAGATTGGTTTTACTAAAGGAAATGCAGATAGCAATTTATATTACAAAGTAACTAATAATGACATCTTGATTATGGAAGTATTTGTTGATGATATAATCTTTGGAGGAGAAGATGGATTATGCAAAGAATTTTCTCTTGAAATGCAGCATGAATTTGAAATGTCTATGATCGGAGAAATAAAATTCTTTTTAGGATTGCAAATTTTGCAGACTAATAAAGGCATATTTTTTAGTCAATCTAAGTACTTGAAAGAACTACTTAAGAAATTTGGGATGGAGAACTCTAAACCGGTAAGCACACCTATGACTACAAATGACAAATTATCTCAAAGGGATGAATCTACACCTGTTAATCCAACTAGATACAAATCTATGATAGGAGGTTTACTGTATTTGACACAAACCAGACCTGATATTATGAATGCAGTATGTATAGTTTCTAGATTTCAAAGTAATCCTAAGGAAAATCATGAATTAGTAGTAAAAAGGATTTTTCAGTACTTACAAGGCACATCAAATATTGGATTATGGTATCCTAAAGATGAAAATTTTGATCTATATGCATACACAGATGCAAATTGGGTAGGAGATGTGGATGATAGAAAAAGCACCACTGGAGGAGCATTCTTTCTTGGAAAGAGATTAGTTTCTTGGTTAAGTAAGAAACAGAGTTGTACATCTTTATCAATAGCAGAATCAAAATATGTTGCAGCAGTAACAAACTGTACACAGGTACTTTGGCTTAAGCAAATGTTGAAAGACATAAAGGTAAAATGCAAGGAACCTATTACTATATATTGTGATAACACTGCAACAATTGATATATCTAAGAATCCAGTATTACATTCTAAAACAAAACATGTTTCTATCAAACTAAATTTTCTAAGGGAAAAAGTTGAAGAAAAGGAGATAAAACTAGTTTATGTGAATACTAAAGAACAGCTTGCAGATATTTTCACAAAACCTTTGCCTAAGGAAACTTTTGAGTATCTCAGAGATCAGCTTGGAGTCTTACCTCCATCAGTAGAGACTTAGATAGTTGATGATTGTCATCAACCGATAGAATTAAATGGACAAATCTTTTATTCTAGTATTTGATGAGGAAGCTACTTCTAAGGGGGAGTAGTTGGTATATTGAATTGGTTGATATTTTGTATGAACTTGACTTTTTGTGACTTTGGCATTTGATGTCAAAGGGGGAGAGATATATGAAAAAACATTGGGGAGAGATATATGGAAAAATGCATTATCTTTTTTAGGAGAGATTGGTATTGAAAATAAATCTTTGAATAAACACATGTTACTTCCAGGGGGAGAAATGGAGATTGTTGGTTTTTGTACTTGGCATTTCTGTTTTGGCACTTTGATGCTTTTTCCATCTTGTGTTGCCATCAATGCCAAAGGGAGAGATTGTTGGTATTTTGGTATGGTTTTGTCATTGATGTCAACACCTACTAAATACACCTACTTTGGAGATCCAGCAACATTCACTGGCAAACAGTAAACTATGCAATAGTTACCAATATATGGTTAACCAGCAAGATATAATGTTCACCGGTACCTGCAATGACATGGAAGACATCATGTGGACACTTTATTTTTAAGTAATAATCATTAGTATATTATTATTTTCATATTTGCTTTTACTGACAAATAGGTCCAGGTTATCTAGGGTTACACCGATAGGTTTATCTTTTCCAGATCAGCATGGCACGCTATGGAGATGATTTGTTATTGTTGTAAATGCATTAAGCCGACATGTTCAATTGGTTATTGCATTGGATATTGTATTGTTTGTAAAATGTTTTTATTGTAATATCTTGCAGAGCCGACCTACTAAAATTGGTCTTAGGGTATGGTATAAATGTAAGATCTTATTTGTAAGATCAAGTGTGGAATGCGAAAAAGATTTAAGAAAGGGTATATGTGAGATCAAGCAGGGATATACATGAAGACATCATTCGAAGGTGAAGTTAGCTTTTTGTCGAAGCATGTCAGCATTACACTGGTACTGAATCTAGCATATGAAGATGTTATTTTGTGTAGTACATTCTCATTGGATTTAACTATCCAACTGTAGTCAGTGTGACTCCCATTTCTGATTGAGCAGTGAACTCTAGGCTATTGGCCTTTCTGCATGTGCAGACCCCTTTTGTACACTTACTATCTGCAGTAGTATCATCTAATTGTGGGTAAGGTTTCCCACCATGGTTTTTCCCCTTATAGGGTTTCCATGTACAAATATTGGTGTCATGTATTGTGGATTACTTTGTGCTTATGTTTCATGCATTAATTCTTACTGGTACATCAATTTTCAGTTAACACTGTTTACCAACATACTTAACTGATTTACCGGTATTAAGCATTAAGTTGGTTAAAAAGTTTCTGGTTTGAATTTATTTGACAACTGATTCACCCCCCCCCTCTCAGTTGTCTCTGGGACCTACATATATATCTTAGTGGGTCCGAAATCCCACTATGGTTTTTCCCTATTTGGGTTTCCACGTTAAATCTGTTGTTATGAGGTTTATATTGTTCATATGATTTTGAGTTTGCATGTTTGACTGTTTTTGGTTATATGACTAATATATATGTTACCAAGGTTGAATCTGATGTTTTTATGGATGATTAAGTTTGTATGATTCATGCCCCCCCCTCTTATCTTGTTGGCTATTAGATCTATACTTATATTAAGTATTAGAACTATCAGTTACCAATACTATTTTCTTGGTGGTCATTTTTGTGATGAGTTATGTTTAATTGTCTAGATACATTGCACCTATGAAATTATGTTTTGATTTCTGAAGGCCGACATAAGATTTTAATGTCTATTTAAAGACATTTTAGTGAATCATTTGAAGATGATAACTGATATAGGAGAGGAGATTATGTCTATACTTATATGCATAAAGAGTGAAAGATTTTGTTGAAGAGCGATAAGTGTTAAGATAAAGAGCAGTGTTGAATGTACTTAGAATGATTTGATCAAGCAAGTATTGTGCTACTCAGAACAGATCAAACCATTCTTGTTGTTTTCTAATCATTGCAATAGAATCAAATCCCCTAACTGGGTAAGCTCTAACAAGCTTCATTGGACAAATCCTCTAATAAGGTGATCCATTAGTTTGGATTCTCAAATCCTCTAGTGAGGTTAATCCTAACAAGTTAGTATTCTTAATATGGTATATGCTTCTAATCGAGCTTGGGATCTCTAACAAGATGCACTCCTAGCAGAGCACTTTGTAATACCTTAACCGGTCAGTTATCTATTAATGCAGATAGTTAAATTTTGAGTTCCATCTAACTATGGTTATTACCTATTTGGGTTTTTCACGTAGAAACACTTGTGTTATGGTGGATGTGTTAGTTTTTGTGGATGCTATTATTTCATTTTGGATAGCATGTATTTTCTTTAAATGCTTGGTTAAGTTCATCTACCGGTTAGTGTTTGAAGTAGTGTTTATTTTGGTGCCATTGTTTCACCCCCCCTCCCCCCCCTCTCAGTGCTTTTCAAGTGCATCAATTGGTATCAGAGCCTAACTTCTTTGAAGCCTAACCGCTTAGAAGGGAGTCTTTACACTACCATGGGTAATAGGAGCTACTTTAAGATGATTAGAGAGCTAGAAGCTAGCAGAAATGAAATTGAATCTCCTAGTGGCAAACAGAGAGTTCCTCAAGTCAAAAGGAGAGGACTATTTGAAAAACTATTAGAAATATATGATAATAGTTCTTCAGATGAAGCCAATATTGAAGCTTAAAATGATGAAGTTGAAAAGGTGAACGATGAGAAACTGAATCTAAGGAGAGAGCTAGAAGGTTGCACTATCCGCATGAGTCAGGAATTGGAAGCCAGAAGAGTTGTTGGAGATCTTATCAAGGTAAGAGATCAAGATATCATAAAGATCAAAAGAAAAAAACATACTATGCATGAGGACTTGACTATTGAAATAGAAGAAAAGGAGAACCTAAAGCTAGACCTTGAGTTGGCATCGAAAGAGAACCTTTCTAAGCATAATGAAGATCGTGTCAAAAATATTACTGAAGCAAATGAGAATTTGGAAAAGTTTGTCAAAAGTTCTACCATGTTGGAAGAACAAATTCAATTACAGAGAATGAAGGGTGATATCTCTAGACTTGGTTTTCATACAACTAAAAAAGGTGAATCCTGTGGTACAAAGAGAAACTATCCAAAGAACAAAACTGCTCCTAAAGTCAATAAGACTACCAGTAAGAAGGCTTTTAAACATGTCTTCTTTGTTTGTCATAATCTTGGTCATATTGCAAATGTCTGTAGATTCAAAATTACAATACTAATGTTAGGTATGTGTCTAGAAAGTTTGAAGGTCATTGCTACACTTGTTGAATGTATGGGCATAGACATATTGAGTGCAGATATGGAGCAAAAATCCCATACCACACATGCATCCTAGACAAAATGGTCACCAGATAAGGAACAATAATAACTGGGTAAACTGGAACTGTTAAAGATCCTATGGCAACCAGTTTAGTCCATTTGAAATGGAGAAGTTAACAAATGTTGTGTGCACCTTTTGTAATAACTTTGGTCATGTGGCTATGAACTGCAAAAGAAGAATAGAAAGAGAAAATGTTGGACCCTAGAGATCATCTGGTAGGGTCTGTTATCAGTGCAACAAACCAAGGCACTTAGTAAAATTTTGCAGATCAAGAAATAGTAAACCGGTCAACTCTTTCAAGGATCAGAAAGGTAAGTAGAAAGTTGATATTGAGGAAACCAAAGAAGATATGAATTAGATTTGGAAAAATAAAGGTGATGAATCACCTAGAGAAGAAATTGATCCTTCACCCTGTGAAGAGAATCCAACACCGGTGACTTAAGGGGATCTTAACGGTAAAACATCTCCGGACCCCTTGTAAAATGAGTAGGAAAGAATTTTTGAGATATGAATTTTTGGTGACTTTTTGTTCACATGTTATCAAATGGTATTTCACTTAAGTGGTTAAATTAGGGTTTGTAACCTAAAGTGCGAGCATTTATGACAATTGGTAAAGTGGATAAAAACAAGTATTAATTTATCATTTTTACCCTAACTCTTTCGAAAAATAAATTTGAAGCGATTGCAGAGAAGAACAAGATTGTCTTGGTGTAAATTGGTGAATTGCTTTATGATTAGAAAATTCAAGTTGAATCAAAAGTTGCAGAGAAGCGAACTGGTGTGCATTTGAATATTTCAACTGGGAAATGGAGCGACTTGCAAGATACAAGGTATTTCTTTGTATACTGCTTCGAAACTTGTTTATGTAGAATGGAATCTACTTGTAAGTCTATAGTGAGGCTGATGATCATTGTTGAGCCTGAGAAAGCTCTAAAGGTAGACCAAATTATGTCTTATAATGCATTATTGCGAGTCCTGAGTGGTGTTGTGGTCAAAGGTGACTTGTCCAGCTATATAGATTGCAAAATAGAAGAATTAGCAACTCTAAATATCTATAATCATCTGAAATCACTCTGTGATAAGAGCATAAAGATTGAAACAAAATATGATAGGGTTTTTGAAAAAGGTTTTCATAATGCCGCTTATTTTCTTGAGGATTTTAAGAAAGTTCACATCAGGATCATTTTGAGTCGAGTCCATGGAGAGAATATGTATTTGGAGAGGGATCACACAATAACTAAGGAAGCAATTAGGGTTGCAATGGGTTATTTCTCAATCGGTGAAGTTCCTATGTTAATAATAATTACAAAGGATACTGTCTTCAAGTTAACCGGTTCTACATTTGATAAGCATGCTTCTTCTATCAAAAATATTAGAGACCCTACAGTCAAACTTATAGCAATGGTGATAGGCTATCGGATATTCTACTCCAGTAGACTTAACAGTGTTCCATCTACAACAATTCATATAGCACATAAAATGATTGTTGATAATGCAGATTATGATATTTGTGAAGCCATCAGAGAGCAATTATTTCAAAATTTGAAATCCATTAAGAAGGACAACACACAAAATTTTGAATATGGTCAATTATTAGCTGAGTTATTTTTCTATTTTCAGAACATTGAATGGTCCAAAGAACAACCGGTCAATGCACACATCAAGAACAACATTAAGGCCATGAAGAATACTTTTTCAATTGCCTTGAACAAGTATTTTAATGAATTTAAGAAAAAGATGAGTATCAGAATCAAGCTACCTAAGGATGTGGTAAAACACTTTGCAAAAAACATAATCTTCACTGTTACCACTGACTTTTTCTTTATGCAAGTAATTGAGCCTAGAGAGGAAGAGAGGGAAGATATGAGCTATGAGGTTAATCATGATTTACTGGTCGGCTATGCTAATACCCTATAAGCATCGCCTAAAGATAAACAGAAGGTAAAATTGGACATTGTGGCAATCCAAGTTGCACCAACTAAAACCGGTACTACACCTATAGCCAAAGTGAAAGGAAAGAGAAAGAAGTCTGATGAAAAATATCATGTGAAAAAGACCACAAGGGTGACTCAGAGTGTCCTAACCAAGAAGGAACCAGCACCTAAAGTATATTTAAAGAAGGATAATGCACCAAAGAAGAGAAATCAGAAATTGATTTTGCAACCAGAGTCTGAGGGTACAGATTTTGAAGAAGAACCAAAGAAGGAAAAAGAAGTAGAGACAATATATTTGGGTCATTACAATATATTTCCACATGACTTGGATTGAATCAGAGACAATATTTTTCCACATAACTTGGATTGAAGCAGACACAATGTTATGAAATCTTGAGCACACAAGAAGATATTGAAAGAGAAAAGGATTGAAGCAGAGACAGTCCTGAATGCAGTAGAAATTTTGTCCGGTTTACTACCGGAAATAACTGTTGCAAATCTTCCTACACCCATTAGCAAAATTAGTTAGTTAGTTGCAGATGCATTTTATCAAATCAAGTCACTTGAAGATGCTGCTCAAATGTGTGCTGAGAAGAGCCACAAGAAGAAATGTGGAGATAAACTAGAAAAGAACATTGAAAGTGGCAAAATGACTTTATCTCATAATGGAAGTCTATGGAAGAAAGCTATTGAATCTTGAGGAAAGTATCTTGCTTCTACCTCCAATATTACTTTCTTTTATTCTGACATTTCTAAGATTCAAGTTGAAATCGAGCACAAAATGGAAAGGTTATGCAAGAGAAATTTCCCACTTCAGGACTCCATTCATGCCTTTAATGGGTCTCTAGATGATTTGCATGATAGATTGGTCAAGAATGATAATGAGAAGGCTAAGAGATTCTGATCTCTAAGAGAGCTCAAGAGTCAGCTCACCTCACAGGTCGACATTCTTTAGAGAGCCTACTCCAATGCAGAAGCTATTCTTGGTACTCCTGAAACCTTCATGCTAGACTGAATGGAAGAATTCTATTCCCAGTAGATGCCTCCATTTGAGTATACTACTAACATACTAGAATCATGGGAAAATGTTGTATCCCAGATGAAGTAGAACTTCAATCATATTTTTATGAGACTGGCGAATGCATGAACTTTTTTTTAAGTTGTAATATATGTTGAACACTTTGATGCATTAAGGGGGATTATTGCATTAAAGGGGAGTATGAGGACATGTGTAAATATGTTGTGTATGCACACTTAGAAATATTGTATTACTCTAAAAAAATTGAAGTGTTACCATCAATGCCAAAGAGGGAGATTGTTGGCTTGATGATGATTGTAATGTATTCATCACTTGTTATCATTAATGAAACACTCTCACACACACATATGATTAAATTGACTATCAGTGTAAATTCATTGGTTTACACTGTTAACTGGTATGTTTAAGGTTCATCTCTAACTAGTCCTTTGTGTCAACCGATATGTGTAGAAGACATAACCTGTGGTTACATTAAGTCGACATCAAAATGAAGATGAAGATGAAGATGGAGATCAAGCGGAAGATTCCAGGACAATGGTTCACATGTTTTGTTCCAACCAGTATTGATTGTTCTAACTGGTATTTATTTTTGTGATGAGTTACCAGCACCATTTTCTTGGCAGTCATTTTTGTGATGAGTTATGTTTACTTGTCTAGATATATTGCACCTAGGAAATTGTGTTTTGATTTCCTTAGGCTGACATAAGATTTGAATGTATATTTAAAGACATCTTAGTGAATCATTTGAAACTGATAATTGATATAGGTGAGGAGATTATGTGAATATTGATATGTGTAAAGAGTGAAAGCTTTTGTTGAAGAGCAATAAGTGTTAAGATGAATAGCAGTGTTGAATGTACTTAGAACGATTTCTTTTTGTTTTCTAATCATTACAACAGAATCAAATCCCCTAACTGAGTAAGCTCTAACAAGCTTCATTATAGAAAACATCTTACAAGGTGATCCATTAGTTTGGATACTCAAATCCTCTAGTGAGGTTACTCCTAACAAGGTAGTACTTTTAACAGGATATAAACTTCTAATCAAGCTTGGGATCTCTAACAAGATTCACTCCTAGCATAGCAGTTTGTAAGACCTTAACCGGTCAATTATTTATTACTTCAGATAGTTAACTTGTGAGTTCCATCTCACCGTGGCTTTTATGTGGATGTTGTTATTCTATTTTAGACAGCATGTATTTTTTTTAAATGCTTGGTTAAGTTCATCTAGTGGTTAGTGTTTAAAGTAGTGTTTGTTTTGGTGTCACTGATTTACCCCCCCTCCCCTCTTAGTGATTTTCAAATCCATCAATTGGTATCAGAGCCTAACTTATTTGAAGCCTAACCACTTAGAAGGGAGTCTTGAAACTACTATGGGGGACAGGAGCTACTTTGAGATGATTAGAGAGATAGAAGCCAATAGATATGAAATTGAATCCCTTAGGGTAAAACTAAAAGTTTCTCAAGTCAAAAGGAGAGAAGTATCTAAAAGATTGTTAGAAATGTCTGATAATAGTTCCTCAAATGAAGCAAATATTGAAGTTGTAGCTGATGAAGTTGAAAAGGTGAACGCTAACAAACTGAATCTAAGGAGAGAGCTAGAAGGTCTCACTATTCGTATGAGTCAAGAACTGGAAGCTAGAAGAGTTGTTGAAGATACTATCAAGGTAAGAGATCAAGAGATCATAAAGATCAAACAGGAAAAAGACACTATACATGAGGACTTGATTGTTGAAACATAAGAAAAGGAGAACCACAAGCTAGACCTTGAGTTGGCATCGTCTCTAAAAGAGAACCTGTCTAAGCATAATGAAGATCTTGTCAAAAAGCTTACTGAAGCAAATGAGAAATTTGAGAAGTTTGTCGAAAGTTCTACCATTCTGGAAGAACAAATTCAATCACAGAGAATGAAGGGTGATATCTTTGGACTTGGTTTTCATACAACAGAAAAATGTTAATCCTCTGGTACAAAGAGCAACTATCCAAAGAACAAAACTGCTCCTAAAGTCAATAAAACTACCAATAGGAAAGTTTTTAAATTTTTTTGCTTTGTATGTCATAAGCCTAGTCATGCTGCAAATGTCTATAGAGACAAACCTAACAGAAATGTAAATTACAATACTAATGTTAGGTATGTGTCTAGAAAGTTTGAAGGTCATTTCTACACTTGTGGAATGTATGGCCACAGACATGTTGAGTGCAGATATGGAGCAAATAGTCCCATAACACACATGCATCCTAGACCAAATGGTCACCGGGTAAACTGAAACTAGTAAAGATCCTATGGCAACTGGTTTAGTCCATTTGAAATGGAGAAGGTAACAAATGTTGTTTGCACCTTTTCTAATAACTTTGGTCATGTGGCTATGAACTGTAGAAGAAGAACATGTAGAGAAAATGCAGGACCCTATAGATCATCTGGTATGATCTATTTTCACTACAACAAACCGTTGCACTTACGAAAATTTTGCAGATCAAGAAATAGTAAACCGGTCAACTCTTTCCAAGATCAAAAAGGCAAGCAGAAAGTTGATATTGAGGAAACTAGAGAAGATATGAATCAGATTTCGAAAAAGAAAGGTGATGACTCACCTGGAGAAGAAATTGTTCCTTCACCCAGTGAAGAGAATCCAACACTGGTGACTTAAGCCTCTTTAACATGGCTAAGGGGAGCTTAACGGTAAATCATCTCCGGACCCCTTGTAAAATGAGCAGGAAAGAATTTTTGAATAATGAATTTTTGGACTTTTTGTTGACATGTTATCAACTGATATTTCACTTGAGCAGTAAAATTAGGGTATGTAACCTCAAGTGCAAGCATTTATTACAGTTGATAAAGAGGATAAAAACAAGTTTTAGTTTATTATTTTTACCCTAACTCATTCAAAAAAGAAATTTGAAGAGATTGTAGAGCAAAACAATATTGTCTTGGTGTAAATTGGCGAATTGCTTTTTGATTAGAGAAATCAAGTTGAATCAAAAGTTGCAGATAGGCGAATGGGTGTGCATTTGAACATTTCAACTAGGAAATGGAGCGACGTGCAAGATACAAGGTATATTTTGGTATACCGCTTCAAAACTTGTTTATCTATAATGGCATCTACTTCTAAGTCTGTAGAGAGGTTGATTATCACTACTGAGCCTGAGGAACCTCTAAAGGTAGATGAAATTATCTCTTATAATGCATTGTCCCAAATCCTGAGCGATGTTGTGGTCAAAGGTGACTTGTCCAACTATATAAATTGCAAAAAAGAATATTTAGGAACTCTACACAACTATACTCAGCTGAAATCACTCTGTGATAAGAGCGGAAAGATTAAAACAAAATATGCTAGGGTTTTCGAAAAAAAATTACATAATGCTGCCTATTTTCTTGAAGATTTTGAGGAAGATCACATTAGGAACATTTTGAGTCAAGTCCATGGAGGGAATATGTATTTGGAGAGGACTCACACAATAACCAAGGAAGCTATTAGGGCTGTATTTGGTTATTTATCAACTGGTGAACTTCCTGTGTTAAGAAGAATTTCATAGGATATTGTCTTCAAGTTAACCGGTTCTACATTTGATAAGAGTGCTATTTCTATCAACAATATTAGAGACCCTACAGTGAAACTTGCAGCAATGGTGATAGGCTACAGGGTATTCTACTCTAGTAGACTTAATAGTGTTCCATGTGCAACAATTAATACAAAACATAGAATGATTGTTGATAATGCAAATTATTATATTTGTGAAGCCATCAAAGAGAAATTATTTCCAAATTTGAAATCCATTAAGAAGGATAACACACAATAGTTCAAACATGGTCAGCTATTAGCCGGGTTATTTTTCTATTTTCAGAACTTCCTACCAGGTATAGGAGACATTCAATGGTCCAAAGAACAATTAGTCAATGCACACATCAAGAACAACATTAAGGCTGTGAAGAATACTTTTTTAGCTTCCTTGAACTAGCATTTTAATGAATTTTAGGAAAAAGATGAGCATGAGAATGAGGCTACCTGAAGATGTGTTAAAACACTTTGCAAAAGACATAATATTCACTGTTAGCACTGACTTTTGCTTAATGCAAGCAATTGAGCCTAGAGAGGAAGAGATGGAAGATATGAGCTATGAGGTTAATCATGATTTACTGGTCGGCTATGCTAATACCCTATTAGCATTACCTAAAGATAAACAGAAGGAAAAATTGGACATTGTGGCAGTCCAAGTTGCACCAACTAAAACCAGTATCGTACCTATAGCCAAAGTGAAAGGGAAGAGAAAGAAGTCTGATGAAAAATCTTCTATCAAAAAGACCACAAGGGTGACTCGGAGTTTCCTAACCAAGAAGGAACCAACACCTAAAGTATATGTAAAGAAGGAGAATGCACCAAAGAAGAGAAATCGGAAATTGATTTTGCAACCAGAGTCTGAGGGTACAGATTCTGAAGAAGAATCAAAGAAGGAAAAAGCAACTGGCAGAACACCCAAGAATGTAAAGGTAGTGCCAAAGGCAACTAAACCTATAGATATTGCTACCTACAAACCTGACACAGTTTTTGAGAGAACAATGAAGACATTAGGAAGAAATAGGTTTGGTAATGTCAAAGAATATTTTGATTCTTTCACTGAAGATGAGAAGAAGCATGTAATCCAGCAAGTAATAACTTATTTGAGTCATTACAATAGATTTCCGCATGACTTGGAAAAAGATATTTCAATCTCTTTGTATAATACTCTTTTAGATAAATGGGAGGAAGCAATTGAATTGGAAAAGAAGATAATTAATCAAATATTTGTACAATATTTACCCAACTTATCTTTGGATGGTATTAGTGCTTTAATTGAGAAGTACAAAGTATATTTTGATTCTGAAGTGACAAGATTGAAGATTGTTAATGCAAAAAGGGCAGTTGTTGAGACTGGAGCACATAAGTTAGTCTATGCAATCAAAGAGAGGGAAGAATTTGTCCACTCTAGCAATCAGGATGATACTACAGATGATGTTCCTTGACCGGAAATGGATGAAGAGGAAATTATTCAAGTTGACCTAGTCTATCCAATAAAGAAGAAAGATGATTCCATTATTCTTGTTGATGAAGATGTTTAGGACACAATAGACCTATCTGGAGACATCACTGCACCAGATATGGAGCCTCCTACAATCGCTGAAGTACAGGTTTCATTAGTTGAACAACTGGGTATTCAACTAACAGTGGAGACTGAACCGGCAAAAGAACAAGTAGAGAAACCCCAATCTCCACCGGTTATTAAAAATACTCAAAAGGAGTCTACTGAGAAAGTTGTCACTCAGTTACTTGAAGAGACAACAAAGAAGAACACAGAAAGAGCTATCATTAAGAGTGTACCCCCTAAACTGGCGAAGCAAAAGCTACTTGAAGATGATGATGATGATGGTTCTTTAATTCTTTCAGGACCCATTGACATGAACACTTTGAGCGTGCCTAAAATGATGAAGATTGCTAATGTTATGCAATCTCAAGCATACAAGAAGAGACTGAAAGAGAAAAGGATTGAAGTAGAGACAATCCGGAATGCAGTAGAAATTTTGTTTGGTTTACTACCGGAAATAATTGTTGCACATCTTCCTACACCCATTAGCAAACTTGGTCAGTTAGTTGTAGATGCATTTAATCAAATCAAGTCGCTTGAAGATGCTGCTCAAATGTCTGCTGAGAAGAGGCACAAGAAGAACTATGGAGATAAACTAGCAAAGAACATTGAAAGTGGCAAAATGGCTTTATGTCATAATGGAAGTCTATGGAAGAAAGCTATTGAATCTAGAGGAAAGTATCTTTCCTCTACCCCCAATGTTACTTTCTTTTATTTTGACATTTGTAAGAGTCAAGTTGAAATTGAGGAGGAAATTGAAAGGTTATACAAGGGATATGTCCCACTCCAGGACTCCAATCATGGCTTTAACTAGTCTATAGAAAGGTTATGAAATTGAATTATGAATTTTTGGTGACTTTTTGTTGACATGTTATAAGCTAGTATTCACTTAAACGGTAAAATTAGGGTTTGTAACCTAAAGTGCGAGCATCTATTACATTTGGTAAAGAGGATAAAAAGAAGTTTTACTTTATCATTTTTACCATAACTCTTTTGAAAAAGAAGTTTGAAGTGATTGCAGAGTAGAACAAGATTGTCTTGGTGTAAATTAGCAAATTACTTTGTGATTACAAAAATCAAGTTGAATTGAAAGTTGCAAAGAGGAGAACTGGTGGGCATTTTAATATTGCAACCGGGAAACGGAGCCACATGCAAGATACAAGGTATTTCTTTGTATATCTCTTTGAACCTTGTTTATCTAGAATGGCATCTACTTCTGAGTCTGTAGAGAGGTTGATGATCACTACTGAGGCTGAGGAAGCTCTAAAGGTAGATGAAATTATGTCTTATAATGCATTGTCGCAAGTCCCGAGAGGTGTTGTGGTCAAAGGTGACTTGTCTAGCTATATAGATTGAAAAATAGAAGAATTAGGAACTCTACACATCTATACTTAGCTAAAATCATAGTGTGATAAGAGTAGAAAGATTGAAACAAAATATGATAGGATTTTTTAAAAAGGTTTTCATAATCCTGCCTCTTTTCTCGAATATTTTGAGGAAGATCACATAAGGATAATTTTGAGTTGAGTCCCTGGAGAGAATATGTATTTGGAGAGGGCTCACACAATAACCAAGGAAGCAATTAGGGTTGTAACGAGTTATTTCTCAACTAGTGAAGTTCCTGTGTTAAGAAGAATTTCAAAGGATATTGTCTTCAAGTTAACCGGTTCTACATCTGATAAGCATGCTTCTTCTATCAACAATATTAGAGACCCTGCAGTGAAACTTGTAGCAATGGTGATAGGCTACCGAGTATTATACTCCAATAGACTTAACGGTGTTCCATCTCCAGCAATTCATACAACACACAAAATGATTATTGATATTATGATATTTGTGAAGCCATCAGAGAGTAATTATTACAAAATTTGAAATCCATTAAGAAGGACAACACACTAAAGTTCAAATATGGTCAGCTATTAGTCGGGTTATTTTTCTATTTTCAGAACTTCCTACCGGGTATAGGAGACATTGAATGGTTCAAAGAACAAGCGGTCAAAGCACACACCAAGAACAACATTAAGGCTGTGAGGAATACTTTTTCAGATGCCTTGAACAAGTATTTTAATGAATTTCAGAAAAAGATGAGCATGAGAATGACGCTACCTGATGATGTGGTAGAACAATTTGCAAAAGACATAATCTTCACTGTTACCACTAACTTTTGCTTGATGCAAGCAATTGACCGTAAAGAGGAACAGATGGAAGATATGAACAATGAGGTTAATCATGATTTACCGGTCGGCCATGCTAATACCCTGTTAGCATCGCCTAAAGATAAACAGAAGGCAAAACTGGACATTATGGGAGTCCAAGTTGCACCAACTGAAACCGTTACTGCACCTATAGCCAAAGTGAAAGGAAAGAGAGAGAAGTTTGATTCAAAATCTCTTGTGAAAAAGACTACAAGGGTGACTCGGAGTGTCCTAACCAAGAAGGAACCAGCACCTAAAGTATATATAAAGAAGGATAATGCACCAAAGAAAAGAAATTGGAAATATATTTTGCAACCAGAGTCTATGGTACAGGTTCTGAAGAAGAACCAAAGAAGGAAAAAGCAACCGGTAGAACACCCAAGAAGGTAAAGGTAGTGCCAAAGGCAACTACACCTATAGATATTGCTACCTACAAACCTGATATAGTTTTTGAGAGAACAATGAAGACATTAGGATGAAATAGGTTTGATAATGCCAAAGAATATTTTGATTCTTTCACTCAAGATGAGCAGAAGCAAGTAATCCAATAGGTAATAACTTATTTGGGTCATTAAAATACATTTCCACAGACTTGGAGAAGAAGATTATTGATGAAATATTTGTACAATATTTTCCCAGCTTATCATCAGATGGAATTACTGGTTTAATTGAGCAATACAAAGTATATTTTGATTTTAAAGTGAGAAGATTGAAGCTTCTTAATGCAAAAAGTGTAGTTGTTTAGACTGAGACACATCACTTAGCCTATGTAATCAAAAAGAGGGAAGAAGTTGTCTACTCTAGCAATAAGGATGATACTACAGATTATGTTCCTTGACCGAAAGTGGATGAAGAGGAAATTTGTTTAAGCTGACATAGTATATCCAATCAAGAAGAAGGATGATTCCATTATTCTTGTTGATGAAGATGTCCAAGAAATAGTAGACCTATCTGGAGACATCACTACACTAGATATGGAGCCTCCTGCAATCACTGAAGTATAGGTTTCACTAGTTGAACAACCAGGTATTCAACTAATAGTGGACAATGAACTGATAACAGAATAATGCGAGAAACCCCAATCTCCACCGGTTATTGAAAATACTCAAAAAGAGTCTACTAAGAAACTTGTGACTCAGTTACCTGAAGAGACAATAGAGAAGAACACAGAAAGAGCTATCTTTAAGAATGTACCCCATGAACCGGTGAAGAAGAAGCTATTTGAAGATGATGATGATGATGATTCTTTAAGTCTTTCAGGGGCCCTTGACATGGACACTTTGAGTGTGTCTGAAATGATGAAGATTGCTAATGTTATGCAATCTTGAGCACACAAGAATAGACTAAAAGAGAAAAGGATTATAGCAGAGACAATCCTAAATGCAGTATAAATTTTGTTTGGTTTACTACTCGAAATAGGTATTGCACATCTTCCTACACCCATTAGCAAACTTGGTCAGTTACTTGTAGATGCATCTGATCAAATCAAGTTGCTTGAAGATGCTTCTCAAATGTCTGCTGAGAAGAGCCACAAGAAGAAATATGGAGCTAAACTGGCAAAGAACATTGAAAGTGGGAAAACAACTTTATCTCATAATGGAAGTCTATGGAAGAAAGCTATTGAATCTGGAGGAAAGTATCTTGCCTCTACCTCCAATGTTACTTTCTTTTACTATGATATTTCTAAGAGTCAACTTGAAACTAAGTAGGAAATGGAAAGTTTATGCAAGGCATATGTCCCACTCCAGGACTCCATTCATGGTTTTAACCGGTCTATAGATGATTTGCATGATAGATTGGTCAAGAATGATAATGAGAAGCCTAAGAGATTTTGTTCTCTAAGATAGCTCAAGAATCAGCTCACCTCACAGGTTGACATTCTTTAAGGAGCCCAATCCAATGCAAAAGCTATTCTTTCTACTCCTAAAACCTACATGCTAGACTCAATGGAAGAATCCCATTCCCACTAGATGTCTCCATTTGAGTATACTACTAACATACTGGAATCATGGGAAAATGCTTTATCCCAGATAAAGCAGATCTTTAATAATATTTTTCAGAGACTAGCCAATGCATGAACATTTTTTAAGTTGTAATATATGTTGAACACTTTGATACAGATTTTCTATATATATGTATATATTTTACTTTATCATTTTGGCATTGTTGTTAGAGGGGGAGTAATAATATGTATGTGTGTTTTTGAAAATTTTGTATTTATGCATGCATTAAAGGGGATTATTGGATTAAAGGGGAGTATGAGCACATGTGTAATTATGTTGTGTATGCACACTTAGCGATAATGTATTTCTCTAAAACTTTCTAATGTTGGGATCAATGGAAAAGGAGGAGATTGTTGGCTTGATGATGATTGTAATGTATTCATTACTTGTTGTCATTGATGAAACACTCTCTCACACACACATATGACTATATTGAATACTGGTGTAACTTCATTGGTTTAGACTGTTAACTAGTATATTTAAGGTTCATCTCTAACTAGTACTCTATGTCAACCGGTATGTGGATAAGAGATAACCTGTGGCTACATTAAGTCGACATCAAAATGAAGATGAAGATGAAGATGGAGATCAAGCAGAAGATTCCAGGACAACAATTCACATGTTTTGTTCCAACCAATATTGATTGTTCTAACTAGTATCTATTTTTGTGATAAGTTATGTTTACTTGTCTAGATACACTGCACCTAGGAAATTGTGTTTTGATTTCCTAAGGCCGACATAAGATTTGAATGTCTATTTAAAGACATCTTAGTGAATCATTTGAAACTGATAACTGATATAGGAGAGGAGATTATGTGAATAATGATATGCATAAAGAGTGAAAGCTTTTGTTGAAGAGCAATAAGTGTTAATATGAAGATCAGTGTTGAACGTACTTAGAATGATTAGATCAAGCAAGTATTGTAGTAATTAGAATAGATCAACCCATTCTTGTTGTTTTCTAATCATTACAACATATGTAAATCCCCTAACCGGGTAAGCTCTAACAAGCCTCATTGTAAAAATTGTCTAACAAGGTGATCCATTAGTTTGGATTCCCAAATCCTGCAATGAGGTTACTCCTAACAAGGTAGTACACTTAACAGGGTATAAGATTCTAATCAATCTTGGGATCTCTAACAAAATTTTCTCCTAGCAGAGGACTTTATAAGACCTTAACTGATCAATTTTTTAGTTACTGCAGATAGTTAACTTGTGATTTTTTAGTTACTGCAGATAGTCCATCAATTGGTATCAAAGCCTAAATTCTTTGAAGCCTAACCACTTAGAAGGGAGTCTTGGAACTACCATGGTAGACAAGACCTACTACGAGATGCTTAGAGAGCTAGGTGCTAGCAAAAATAAAATTGAATCCCTTAGGGGCAAACTGAAAGTTTCTCAAGTCAAAAGGAGAGACCTATCTGAAAAACTGTCAGAAATATCTGATAATAGTTCTTCAAATGAAGTCAATATTTAAGCTTTAGCTGAAGAATTTGAAAAGGTGAATGGTGAGAAATTGAATCTAAGGAGAGAGCTAGAGGGTCTCATAATCCACATGAGTCAGGAACTGGAAGCCTGAAGAGCTGCTAAAGATCTTATCAAGGTAAGAGATCAAGAGATCATACAGATCAAATGGGAAAAAGACACTATGCATGAGGACTTGATTGTTGAAACCTTGAGTTGGCATCATCTCTGAAAGAGAATCTGTCTAAGCATAATGAATATCTTGTCAAAAATATTACTGAAGCAAATGACAAATTAGAGAAGTTCATCAAAAGTTCTCCCATGCTGGAAGAACAAATTCAATCACAAAGAATGAAGGGTGATATCTCTAGACTTGGATTTCATACAACTGAAAAGGGTGAATCCTCCGGTACAAAGAGCAACTATCCAAAGAAAAAAACTACTCCTAAAGTCAATAAGACTATTGATAAGAAAGCATTTAAACCTATCTGCTTTGTATGTCATAAGACTGGTCATACTACAAATGTTTGTAGAGACAAACCGAACATAAATGCAAATTACAATACTAATGTTAGGTATGTGCCTAGAAAGTTTGAAGGTCATTGCTACACTTGTGGAATGTATGGGCATAGACATATTGACTGCAGATATGGAGGAAACAATCTCGTACCACACATGCATCCTAGAGCAAATGGTCATCGGATAAGGAACTTTGATAACTGGGTAAACTGAAACTGGAAAAGATCCTATGGCAACTAGTTTAGTCCATTCGAAATGGAGAAGGCAAAAAATGTTGTTTCTGCCTTTTCTAATAGCTTTGGTCATGTGGCTATGAACTGCAGAAGAAGAACATGTAGAGAAAATACAGGACCCTATAGATCATTTGGTATGGTTTGTTATCACTGCAACAAATCGGGGCACTTAACAAAATTTTGCAGATCAAGAAATAGTAAATAGGTCAACTCTTTCAAGGATAAGAAATGCAAGTGGAAAGTTTATATTGAGGAAATCAGAGAAGATATGAATCAGATTTGGAAAAAGAAAGGTGATGACTTGTCTGGAGAAAATGTTCCTTCACCCAGTGAAGGGAATCCAACACCCGTCACTTAAGCCTGTTTAACATGGCTAAGGGGAGCTTAACAATAAAACATCTCCAGACCCCATGTAAAATGAGCGTGAAAGAATTTTTGAATTATGAATTTTTTGTGACTTTCTGTTGATGTGTTATCAATCGGTATTTCACTAGAGCAGTAAAAGTAGGGTTTGTAACCTAAAGTGGGAGAATTTATTACAGTTGGTAAAGAGGATAAAAACCAGTTTTACTTTATCATTTTTACCCTAACTCTTTCGAAAAAGAAATTTGAAGCGATTGCAAAGCAGAAAAAAATTGTCTTAGTGTAAATTGGCAAATTGCTTTGCGATTAGAGAAATAAAGTTGAGTCAAAAGTTGCAGATAGGTGAACGGGTGTGCATTTGAACATTTCAATCAAGAAATGGTGTGACGTGCAATATACAAAGTATTTTTTTGTATACCGCATCGAAACTTGTTTATCTAGAATGGCATCTAGTTCTAAGTTTGTAGACAGGATGGTGATCACTGCTAAGCTTGACGAAGCTCTAAAGGCAGATTGGAAAATAGAAGAATTAGGAACTCTACACAGCTATACTCAGCTGAAATCACTTTGTGATAAGAGCGGAATGATTGAAACAAAATATGCTAGGGTTTTTTAAAAAGGTTTTCATAATGCCACCTATTTTCTTGAAGATTTTGAGGAATATCACATCAGGATCATTTTGACTCGAGTCCACGGAGAGAATATGTATTTGGAGAGGACTCACACAATAATCAAGGAAGCTATTAGTGTTATAACTAGTTATTTATCAACTGGTGAAGTTCCCGTGTTAAGAAGAATTTCAAAGGATACTATCTTCAAGTTAACCAGTTCTACATTTGATAAGCATGCTTTTTCTATCAACAATATTAGAGACCCTACAGTGAAACTTGCAGCAATGGTGATAGGCTTTCGGGTATTCTATTCCAGTAGACTTAATAGTGTTCCATCTACACCATTTCATACAACACATAGAATGATTGTTGATAATGCAGATTATGACATTTGTGAAGCCATCAGAGAGCAATTATTTCAAAATTTAAAATCCATTCAAAAGGACAACACACAAAAGTTCAAATATGGTCAACTATTAGCTGGGTTATTTTTCTATTTTCAGAACTTCCTACCTAGTATAGGAGACATTGAATGGTCCAAACAACAACCAGTCAATGCAAACATCAAGAACAACATTAAGGCTATGAATAATACTTTTACAGCTACCTTTAACAAGTATTTTAATGAATTTCAGAAAAAGATTAGCATGAGAATAATGCTACCTGAAGATGTGGTAAAACACTTTGCAAAAGAGATAATCTTCTCTGTTACCACTGACTTTTGCCTGATACAAGCAATTGAGCCTAGAGAGGAAGAGATGGAATATATGAGCTATGAGGTTAATCATGATTTAATGGTCGGCTATACTAATACCCTGTTAGCATCACCTAAAGATAAACAAAAGGAAACATTGGACATTGTGGTAGTTTAAGTTGCACCTACTGAAACTAGTATTGCACCTATAACAAGAGTTAAAGGAAAGAGAAAAAAGTCTGATGAAAAATCTTGTGTGAAAAAGACCACAAGAGTGACTCAGACTATCCTAACCAAGAAGGAACCAACACCTAAAGTATATGTAAAGAAGGAGAATGCACCAAAGAAGAGAAATCAGAAATAGATTTTGCAACCAGAGTTTGAGGCTAGATATTCTAAAGAAGAACCAAAGAAGGAAAAAGCAATCGGCAGAACACCCAAGAAGGTAAAGGTAGTGCCAAACGGAACTACACCTATAGATATTGCTACCTACAAACTTGACACAATTTTTGAGAGAACAATGAAGACATTAGGAAGAAATAGTTTTGATAATGTCAAAGAATATTTTGATTCTTTCACTGAAGATGAGTAGAAGGAAGTCATGCAATACGTAATAACTTATTTGGGTCATTACAATAGATTTCTGCATGACTTGGAAAAATATATTTTAATCTCTTTGTATAATACTCTCTTAGATAAATGGGAGGAAGCAATTCAATTAGAGAACAAGATTATTGATGAAATATTTGTACAATATTTTCCAAACTTATCATCAGATGAAATTAGTGCTTTAATTGAGCAATATAAAGTATATTTTAATTTTATAGTGAGAATATTGAAGCTTCTTAATGCAAAAAGGACAGTTGTTGAGACTGGGACACATCAGTTAGCCTATGTAATAAAAAAGAGGGAGGAAGTCATCCACTCTAGCAATAAGTACGATACTACAGATGATGTTCCACAATCAGAAAGGGATGAAGAGGAAATCGTTCAAGTAGACGTAGTCTCTTGAGTCAAGAAGAAGGATGATTCCATTATTATTTTTGATGAAGATGTTTAGGACATAGTAGACCTATCTGGAGACATCACTACACTAGATATGGAGCCTCCTACAATCACTGAAGTACAGGTTTCATTAGTTGAACAATGGGGTATTCAACTAACAGTGGACAATGAACTGACAACAAAACAACTAGAGAAACCCCAATCTCCATCGGTTATTGAAAATACTCAAAAGGAGTCTACTGAGAAAGTTGTCACTTAGTTACCTGAAGAGACAATAGAGAAAAACACAAAAAGAGGTATCACTAAGAGTGTACCCCCTGAACCAGCAAAGAAGAAGCTAATTGAAGATGATGATGATGATTCTTTAAGTCTTTCAGGACCCATTGACATGAACACTTTGAGCACATCTGAAATGATGAAGATTGCTAATGTTATGCAATCTCAAGCACACAAGAATAGACTGAAAGAGCAAAGGATTGAAGTAGAGACAAACCTGAGTGCAGTAGAAATTTTGTCTGGTTTACTACCAGGAACAACTATTGCACATCTTCCTACACCCATTAGCAAACTTGGCTAGTTAGTTGCGGATGCATCTGATCAAATCCAGTCACTTGAAGATGTTGCTCAAATGTCTGCTAAGAAGAGCCACAAGAAGAAATATGGAGATAAACTGGCAAAGAACATTGAAAGTGACAAAATGGCTTTATCTCATAATGGAAATCTGTGGAAGAAAGCTATTGAATTCAGGGGAAAGTATCTTGCCCCTACCTCCAATGTTACTTTCTTTTATTCTGAGATTTCTAAGAGTCAAGTTGAAACTGAGCAGGAAATAGAAAGGTTATGCAAGGCATATGTCCCACTCTAGGAATCCATTCATGGCTTTAACCAGTCTATAGATGATTTACATGACATATTGGTTAGGAATGATTATGAGAAGGCTAAGAGATTCCGATCTCTAAGAGAGGTCGAGAGTCAGCTCAACTCATAGGTTGACATTCTTCAGAGAGCCTACTCCAATGCAAAAGCTATTCTTGCTACTCTTGAAACCTGCATGCTAGACTCAATGGAGGAATTCCATTCCCAATTGATGTCTGCATTTGAGTATACTTCTAATATACTGGAATTATGGGAAAACACTTTATCCCAGATGAAGCAAAACTTAAATGATATTTTAATGATACTTGTCAATGCATGAACATTTTTGTAAGTTGTAATATATGTTGAACACTTTGATATTGATTTTCTATATATATGTATATATTTTACTTTTTCATTTTGGCATTATTATCAAAGGCGGAGTAATAATATGTATGTGTATTTTTGAAAATTTTGTATTTATGCATGTATTAAGGGGGATTATTGCATTAAAGGGGAGTATGAGCACTGGTGTAAATATGTTGTGTATGCACACTTAGTGGTATTGTATTACTCTAAAATTTTCTAAGTGTTGCCATCAATGCGAAAGGGGGATATCATTGGCTTGATGATGACTGTAATGTATTAATCACTTGTTGTCATTGATGAAACACTCTCACATGCACATATGATTACATTGACTACTCGTGTAACTTCATTGGTTTACACTATTAACTGATATGTTTAAGGTTCATCTCTAACTGGTACTCTGTGTCAACCGGTATGTGCATAAGAGATAACCCATGGTTACATTAAGTCGGCATCAAAATGAAGATGAAGATGAAGATGGAGATCAAGTGGAATATTCTAGCACAACGGTTCACATATTTTTTTCCAAGCGGTATTGACTGTTCTAACTAGTATCTATTTTTGTGATGAGTTACTAGCACCGTTTACTTGGTAGTAAATTTTGTGAAGAGTTGTGTTTACTTGTCTAGATACACTACACCTAGGAAAATGTGTTTTTATTTCGTAAGGCCAACATAATATTTGAATGTCTATTTAAAGACATCATATTGAATCATTTGAAACTGATAATTGATATAGGAAAGGAGATTATGCGAATACAAATATGCATAAAGAGTGAAAGCTTCTGGTGAAGAGCGATAACTGTTAAGATGAAGATCAGTGTTGAATGTACTTATAATGATCTTATCGAGCAAGTATTATGCTACTCAGAATAGATCAAACCATTATTTTTCTTTTCTAATTGTTACAACAGAATCAAATTCCCTAACTGGGTAAGCTATAACAAGATTCATTGTACAAATCCTCTAACAAGGTGATCCATTAGTTTGGATTATCAAATCCTCCAGTGAGGTTACTCCTAATAGGGTAGTACTCTTAACATGGTATAAGCTTCTAATAAAGGTTGGCATGTCTAACAATATTTTCTCCTAGCAGAGAACTTTGTAAGACCTTAACTGGTCAATTATCTATTACTGCAGATAGTTAACTTTTGAGTTCTATCTGACCGTGGTTTTTACATATTTGGGTTTTCCACATATAAACACTTGTATTATGGTGGATGTGTTACTTTTTGTGGATGTTGTTATTTCATTTTGGATAGCATGTATTTTGTTTAAATGCTTGGTTAAGTTCATCTACTGGTTAGTGTTTGAAGTAGTGTTTGTTTTGGTGTCACTGATTCACCCCCCCCCCCTCTCTGTGCTTTTCAAGTTCATCTATTGGTATTAGAGCCTAACTTCTTTCAAGCCTAACCACTTAGAAAGGAGTCTTGAAACTACCATGGGGGACAGGAGCTACTTCGAGATGATTAGAGAGCTAGAAGCTAGCAAAAATTAAATTGAATCCCTTAGGGACAAACTCAAAAGTTCTCAAGTCAAAAGGAGAGAACTATCTGAAAAACTATTAGAAATACCTGATAATAGTTCTTCAGATGAAGCGAATATTGAAGCTTTAGCTGATGAAGCTGAAAAGGTGAATGGTGAGAAATTGAATCTAAGGAGAGAGCTAGAAGGTCTCACTATCCGCATGAGTCAGGAATTGGAAGCAAGAAGTGTTGTTGAAGATCTTATCAAGGTAAGAGAACAAGAGATCATAAATATCAAATGGGAAAAAGACACTATGCATGAGGACTTGATTGATAAAATAGAAGAAAAGGAGAACCTAAAGCTAGACCTTGAGTAAGCATAATGAAGATCTTATCAAAAATCTTACTGAAGCAAATGAGAAATTGGAGAAGTACATCAAAAGTTCTACCATGTTGGAAGAACAAATTCAATCACATAGAATAAAGGGTGATATCTCTGCACTTGGTTTTCATACAACTGAAAAAGGTGAATCCTCTGGTACAAAGAGCAACTATCCAAAGAACAAAATTGCTCCTAAAGTCAATAAGACTACCGGTAAGAAGGTTTTTTAACCTGTTTGCTTTGTTTGTCATAAGCCTGGTCATACTGCAAATGTCTATAGAGACAAACTTGACAGAAATTAAAACTACAATACTAATGTTAGGTATGTGTCTAGAAAGTTTGAAGGTAATTGCTACACTTGTGGAATGTATGGGCATAGACATATTGAGTGCAGATATGGAGCAAACAATCTTGTACCACGCATGCAACCTAGATCAAATGGATACCGGATAAGGAACTTTGATAACCGAGTAAACCAGCACTGGCAAAGATCCTATGGCAACCGGTTTAGTCCATTCAAAATGGTGACCGGATAAGGAACTTTGATAACTAGGTAAACCAGAACTGGGAAAGATCCTATGGCAACCAATTTAGTCCATTCGAAAGGGAGAAGGTAACAAATATTGTTTGCACCTTTTCTAATAACTTTGGTCATGTGGCTATGAACTGCAGAAGAATAATTGGAAGATTAAATGTTGGACCCTAGAGATGATCTGGTATGGTCTGTTATCACTACAACAAAACAAGGCACTTAGCAAAATTTTGCAGATCAAGAAATAGTAAACCGGTCAACTCTTTCAAGGATAGAAAAGGCAAGCAAAAAGTTGATATTGAGGAAATCAGAGAAGATATGAATCAGATTTGGAAAAATAAAGGTGATGAGTCACTTGGAGAAGAAACTGTTCCTTCACCTAGTGAAGAGAATCCAGCACCGGTGACTTAAGCTTTTTTAACATGGCTAAGGGGAGGTTAACTGTAAAACATCATCGAACCCCTTGTAAAATAAGCAGGAAATAATTTTTGAATTATGAATTTTTGGTGACTTTTTGTTGAGGTGTCATCAACCGGTATTTCACTTAAGCAGTAAAATTAGGGTTTATAACCTAAAGTGCGAGCATTTATTACAGTTGGTAAAGAGGATAAAAACAAGTTTTACTTTATCATTTTTAGCCTAACTCTTTCGAAAAAGAAATTTGAAATGATTGGAGAGAAAAACAAGATTGTCTTGGTGTAAATTGGTGAATTGCTTTGTGATTGGATAAATCAAGTTGAATCGAAAGTTGCAGAGACATGAACGGGTGTGCATTTGAACATTTCAACCAGGAAATAGAGTGACATGCAAGATACAAGGTATTTCTTTGTATATCGCTTTGAAACTTGTTTATCTAGACTGGCATATACTTCTAAGTCTGTAGAGAGGTTGATGATCACTGTTGAGCCTGAGGAAGTTCTAAAGGGATATGTAGATTCCATGTTAATGAATACTATTGAATTTCTGTTGATGATCTCTTTGTATAATACTTTATTAGATAAATGGGAGGAAGAAATTCAATTGGAGATGAAGATTATTGATGAAATATTTGTACAATATTTTCCCAACTTATCATCGGATGGAATTAGTGCTTTAATTGAGCAATACAAAGTATATCTGGATTTTAAACTGAGAAGATTGAAGCTTCTTAATACAAAAAGGGCAGTTGTTTACACTGAGATGCATCAGTTAGCCCATGTAATCAAAAAGAGGGAAGAAGTCATCCACTCCAGCAATAAGGATGATACTACAGATTATGTTCCTCAACCGGAAATGCATGAAGAGGAAATTGTTCAAGCTAACATAGTCTATCCAATCAAGAAGAAGGATGATTCCATTATTCTTGTTGGTGAAGATGTTTAGGACATAGTAGACCTATCATGAGACATCAGTGCACTAGATATGGAGACTCCTTCAATCACTGAAGTACAAGTTTCATTAGTTGAACAACCGGGTATTCAACTAATAGTGGACAATGAACGGGCAACAAAACAACTAGAGAAACCCCAATCTCCACTGGCTATTGAAAATACTCAAAAGCAGTTTACTGAGAAAGTTGTCACTCAGTTACCTGAAGAGACAATAGAGAAGAAGACAGAAAGAGCTATCATTAGGTGTGTACCCACTAAACCAGTGAAGCAGAAGGTACTTGAAGATGAAGTTGATGATTCTTTAACTCTTTTAGGACCCATTGACATGAACACTTTGAGCACGTCTGAAATGATGAAGATTGCTAATGTTATGCAATCTTGATCACACAAGAAGAGATTGAAAGGGCAAAGGATTGAAGCAAAGACAATCTTGAATGCAGTAGAAATTTTGTCTCGTTTACTACTGGAAATAGTTGTTGCACAGCTTCCTACACCCATTAGCAAACTTGGTTAGTTAATTGCAGATGCATTTGATCAAATCAAGTTGCTTGAAAATGTTGTTCATATATCTATTGAGAAGAGCCACAAGAATAAATATGGAGATAAACTGGCAAAAAACATTGAAAGTGGCAAAATGGCTTTATCTCATAATGGAAGTCTGTGGAAGAAAGCTATTGAATCTAGAGGAAAGTATCTTGCCTCTACCTCCAATGTTACTTTCTTTTATTCTGACATTTCTAAGATTCAAGTTGAAACTGAGCAGGAAATGGAAAGATTATGCAAGGCATATGTCCCACTCCAGGACTCCATTCATGCCTTTAACCAGTCTATACATGATTTGCATGATAGATTGGTCAGGAATGATAATGAGAAGGCTTAGAGATTCTGATCTCTATGAGAGCTCAAAAGTCAGCTCACCTCACAGGTCGACATTCTTTAGAGAGCCTACTCCAATGCAGAAGCTATTCTTGTTGCTCGTATAACCTAGATGCTAGACTCAATGGAAGAATTCCATTCCCAGTTGATGTCTACATTTGATTATATTTCTAACATACTGGAATCGTGGGAAAATGCTTTATCCCAGATGAAGAATAACTTCAATGATATTTTTCTGAGACTAGCCAATGCGTGATTTTTTTTTTAAGTTGCAATATATGTTGAACACTTTGATACATGTTTTCTATATATACGTATATATTTTACTTTATTAGTTTGGCATTGTTGTCAAAGGGAGAGTAATAATTTGTATGTCTGTTTTTGGAAATTTTATATTTATGCATGTATTAAGGGGAATTATTGCATTAAAGAGGAGTATGAGCACATGTGTAAACATGGTGTGTATGCACACTTAGCGGTATTGTATTACTCTAACATTTTGTAAGTGTTTCCATCAACGCGAAAGGGGGAGATTGTTGGCTTGATGATGATTGTAATGTATTCCTCACTTGTTGTCATTGATGAAACACTCTCACACACACATATGATTACATTGAATACCACTTTAACTTCATTGGTTTACATAGTTAACCGGTATGTTTAAGGTTCTCTCTAACCAGTACTCTATGTCAACTGGTATGTGCATAAGAGATAGCCTATGGTTACATTAAGTTGACATCAAAATGAAGATGAAAATGAAGATGGAGATGAAGTGGAAGATTCCACAATAATGGTTCACATATTTTGTTGCAATCGGTATTGACTATTCTAACCGGTATCTATTTTTGTGATGAGTTACCAGCATTGTTTTCTTGGCAGTCATTTTTGTGATGAGTTATGTTTACTTATCTAGATACAGTGCACCTAGGAAATTGTGTTTTGATTTCCTGAGGCCGACATAAGAATTGAATGTCTATTTAAAGACATCTTAGTGAATCATTTGAAACTGATAACTAATATAGGAGAGGAGATTATGTGAATATTGATATGCACAAAGAGTGAAAGCTTTTTTTGAAGAGTGATAATAGTTAAGATGAAGAGCAATGTTAATTGTACTTAGAATGATTTGATCAAGCAAGTATTGTGCTACTCAGAATGTAAATCAAATCATTATTGTTCTTTTCTAATCATTACAACAGAATCAAATCCCCTAACCGGGTAAGCTCTAACAAGATTCATTGTACAAATCCTCTAACAAGGTGATCCATTAGTTTGGATTCTCAAATCCTCCAGCGAGGTTACTCCTAAAAGGGTAGTACTCTTAACATGGTATAAGCTTCTAATCAAGCTTGGCATCTCTAACAAGATTCGCTCCTAGCAGAGCACTTTGTAAGACCTTAACCGGTCAGTTATCTATTACTGCAGATAGTTAACTTTGTGGGTTCCATCTCATCATGGTTTTTACATATTTGGGTTTTCCACGTATAAACACTTGTGTTATGGTGGATGTGTTACTTATTGTGGATGTTGTTATTTCATTTTGGATAGCATGTATTTTGTTTAAATGCTTGGTTAAGGTCATCTACCGGTTAGTGTTTGAAGTAGTGTTTGTTTTGGTGTCACTGATTCACCCCCCCCACTCTCAGTGCTTTTCAAGTCCATCAGGTTTAGGGTTCTCCAAAATCCCTCTATTGTGATTATGTGATTTCTCTTGTTAGGCATCTCTTTCTTGCTAGTTCGATGCTACAGTAAAAAAACATCCTTTTCAAAAAAGGGCAACCTTTTTAGGTTTTTTGTGTTTTTGGTGATCTAATTGATTGTGAGTTCCCCTTTGTGCACTTGTTTGGTGATCATGTATCACTAATGGGTCTCTCTAGTCCTTCATCAAATAAAAAGTTTTCATCTATTCTTTGTTCATGTTAGCTATATATTTTTTTAAACAACAACATTTTAAGATTATTTCAAAACGAGAAAATGTAGAAACCTAAAGATGCCCCTTTTGTTTGTTAAATTTATCCCTAATTTAATTAATCTCTATTATGTATATCAGTTCAATAATGTTTTTTTATTTAATTGATTTTACTTATTTAGCCGATATTTATTAAATCGTATTGAAAGTAGTTAATTTAATTAATATACCTACATTATACTATATTACTCTCTTCAACTATTAAATTAAATAAATACCTTTATTTATTTTAAATAATTAACAAACCCCTTTTTATCCTTTTTTTTCGAAATAGGAATTATGTTGAGTATTTAATTTCTCCCCTTTATCTCTCTCCTTATCGAATCCTCCCTCTTTTCCCAATTTCGTCAATCCTAATTCTAATCACTCACTAAATCCCCTTCCTAATTCTATGCGCATCCCTTATCATAGATAAGTAAAGGGGTCAATCCCTTCCTACTTATTCCCACCCATATTTTAACCGAAACTTATAAATATTCCCTCTTTTCGAAGGGAATCCTAGATGTGTGTCCCTTCCAAAAGCACGTCAAATTAATTTTAAATCTCTTTATTCCATTCACATTGCCTCTATCAAGACGCATTAACTTTGTGAAAAGACCTTTTTTATACTTTAAAGTAAATCCAAGTTATCTATCTACGTCTTAATAATCCTCTATGTGACACATAACATCACCTTATTCCTTAAGATGTCACATGTACCCTAAGCCCTTGATGCCCATATGATGATGTTATCCCTCCACTTTAATCTCTTCTCATTCATATACTCAAAATTTAGCCATTTTTATATTATCGTGCATCCAAATTTAATGAGCATCATTATACTATTAAAATTATGTGAGTACATATTGTAACCAATTTTTAAAAAAAAGGGAATTCGATGCTGGGTATAATTAATTTTCATATTTCATGTAAATTTGACCACTTTTCATCTTATCTTGAGTGTTTGTTAGATTTTTGGTTTGTTTCAGTTTTCATTGTATTTTGTATTTACATTTTGCATAATTTTTATAAATTTGTAATCTCTTGTCTATACAAGTCTATGTTTATTTACTTTCTATTGTCCTAGTGCTCCATCCATCACACTATTAAGTGTCACCCTCACTTTTCATATGGTTATTTATTAATGATAATGTGTGTACTAGATCATTATGATTTATAAACTTCTTTCTTTATGTATCAATCTATATGGATGTAATGCATCATCATTGTGACCGCTTTTATCCTAGTGCATAATGCCCAACAAGATAGAAAAATAAAAGGCTAGCCATTTGTCATGAAATTACTATCATAGCACTCATCTATAATCTAGTTTATCATTTATCCTCACTCATCCATTGTCAAAACCGTGTCATTTTTTTTGAATTATATCCTTGCAATAATTTATTATCTAACATGTATGTTCATGCAATATAGAATTTTATCATCTATTCATCCTAATGCCATCAATCAACATTTTGAATCATTATCCATCATCAACTTTTTTTTTTTATTTCATGCAAATAATTTGAATAATATTTCTCTTAAGACATATTTTTATATGATGACACATTTTTTATCATCCCTTGTCTTTTCAAGAGAACTTCTAGGATTTATTACTCCTAGAAACTCTCGTGAAGAAGCATAAATTTTATCATCACTTAGAAAACTAGGAAATCTTTTATAAAAAGCTTCATACTACCCTAAATTTTATTTTTCTTTAACACATAACCACTTATTTGTATTGAATCAAAGAGGGCACAAAATATGGACCCCTAAATATTCACCTGGTTAATTTCATCGCCTACTCCTAATAAAGTAAACACATTACCTAGGACAAGTCCCCCTCTTTTAAGTTTATTCACACTTCAATCAAATAATCTGATAATTTCACTAATCCCTTTTTCCATCTCCTTAAAATAATGAATAAATAAATAATAACTTTACTAGATATTTTTCACCTCACACATCTATTCCCCTTAAAATAATGAATAAATTTAGGTACATCCTCATTCATTTTAAGGATCCATCATGTTTGAGCTAAGTATATGTTGTAAATTGAAGTAGTATTCATTAACATGGAATCTACATATCAAATATTCAATAGGAAAATCATTAAAAAATCTAGGCATTTGTAACATATAAATCTAGTTTTTTATGTTATTTCTTTGCCTACTCTCTTCTAGTGAGCTCTATATAGAGGTTTTTCATTTTTTTTAATAAAAAATTACATTTTTGTTTGTTTTTTATTTTACATTCCCATGTTTGGGGATTTCAATTTCAAGTGAGTAAATGTATGCCTGTCCTTAAATATAGTGTAACCAAGAACTTAACCTAACAAAAAATGTACTACATTAGTTCATAGTAGTGAAGTGTGAAAAACATGAGAACTTGATTTTAAAATTTTATAATTATTTGGATCAAATCCAAGATTGTTAATTGAACGGGCTAGTTTCATAATCATGGATATGATTTGGGGTTATATTAAAAGTATAGTAATTTGAATAATACTAAGGGATAGATATTGATAGTGATAGGAATGTGCACTAAATTTTTGAATGAATATGCTTGTTGTAAGCGAATTATTTCTTTTATGATACCCTAGTCGAAGAAGAGCCCAAACATAAAGGGAAAAGGCTTGGATACATGTGATTTTCATCATTATAAATATACTATATTTGAATTTTTTATTATGTAGAATTCTAATTTTTAAAATGTTTTTGATTAAGGAAAAAATAAGTTTTGTGGGGAACCAAAACCCCTTACAAAAAGTTTTGAAGGGACCTGAAACCCTCAAATTTTTCAAGAATTTGAAACTCAATGAAGAATGCTACCAAAATAAACAACATAGATAATCAGTAGCCCAACCACAATGTAATCAACAAAGTAGATCATTGAAGAACTAACCGATACAAGAATTAGGCTAAACAAATACAACACCAATAGAATCTAAGGTTTTTATCAAGGCTCTCTTAACCTATAACAAATACCAAGGGTTTCTCCACGAACACATAAGCTAAGAATTTTATAACAAAGATACCATCACTATAGCAACTAGATCCTTGAGGAAATGAATAAAGGCATAATCTAGAATTAGAGGATTTATAAAGGCTCCCTAAATATTCATATTGGGTTTTGAAGTGGCTCCCAAAACCATCAAGTTAAAGTCAACAAAAATAATCCATCTAGAAGTTGGCTCTCTTTCAACACAATTCATCTCCACCTCAATAGGAAAAGGACCCACATCAATTTGAGCTGAAAAAAAAATTGATCACCAGCTGAACACATCAAACACCATTCAATCCCACTATATCCAAACACAAAGGATCAAAAGAATATTTTTCTGGAAGATTGGGTTTTAGAAAGGCTCCCAAAACCTTAAAGAGGAAATGAGGCGCAAACCAATCATACACCCTACAAACGAACTCCCCCTGAATCTCGACCTCCATAGCAGAAAAATGGTAGAGACCCAACAACAAGGATATGAAAACAATCACACAACCATCCTCAAGAAGTAGGGTAGCAATTACCCCCGAAAGGCTCCACCGAACAAAACCCATCCAACCACTCTTCCCCAATTCACCTCAATAGAACAAGTTGAAAAGAAGAGTAGGATGAGAACCAGAGAATCAATAGATCCCCTCAAGGAAAAGATTAAATGTGATAAGCACAATGTCTAGAAAGAAAGTGAAGGAAAAAACTCTTTAAAAACTAAAGATATGCCATTGTCAAGAGGCACAAGAAAACAATCCCCATCAAAGAATAAAAGGCAAACTATAACCATAAGAAAATCCCTCACCAAAGTAGTGGCCAAACAAGGGACCAAAGGAACCACAAAACCCACCAAGAAAGGCAAAGAGGGAGATCCAATGGCCCCTAAGAGGATTCCCAAAAATACGAGAGAGGATGGCAAAACAAACCCCCAACACAATGATTAGCCACCACCCTCTCCAAGAAATAGAGTAAATAACTCTCGACAACATCACAAACCTATCCATGACTAGCTGACCACCGCCCATAGCAAATTTGGAAGGAAGAGAAAAACCCACCAATGCAAGGGACTGCTAGGAAACAACTTCTCCATAAAGATCTCCATCATCATCAACACCTACCTCAACACCCGAAGCCATAGCTCCTCCACCATACGTGTTCTCCTTATACACCCAACAAACATAACAAAAAGCCTCTCCAACCCATGAAAGAGAAAAAGAGGGAAGTCTAGTGAACAGTAAGGAAATAACCTCAAGGGACCCAAGCCACCCTGAGAGGAACACCATCCAACAACCACAACAAAGAAGCCCTAGATAGGTACCTAAAACTAGAGAGGAACCACTAGGGAGAAGATGTAGAGAGAAACCCAAAGTAGTGAAAATTTTGAAAGAACAAAGAGACCAATAACCCGCAAAGAAAAATGGGCTACAGTTCCATTTGCATCCTCTCTATCCTCACTATCCACAACCTCTGTAGAGCTTCCATCTTTGGAAACCCTAGGGCCCAGGCCACTCGCTCTCCCACCTCTTGTCATTAGGAAGTCTTAGTATTGTGTCAAAGTGAGTAGAGAAGTATGATCCTCACTTATAGGAAATAAAAAATCAGTCCTTCCTTAAATAATGAGTCTACCTGTCTTGAATAATCTATATAGTCTATTGCATGATTTAATTAACAAAAGATGGTCCTGCTTCTGTTTAACATCTTTTCTTAAAATATGGTATCAGAGCCTATAAGGAATCTTGCATTTCAATTTTTTTTATTAAAGTGAATACCAAATTTATTATTTCATTTTCTCAATTTGTTTATCTTGATCTCCATCTTAAATCCATAATGGTATACAACTCCTTGTATTGAATCTCCTTATTGTCTCTCACAAATCCTTATGTTCTCATTGTAATTCCTAATTCAGTATGACCCACTTTGTTTAGCCATATCATGGCATTTTTAATGGTAAAATTCAAGTACTAAGACTTGTGATTCGAGCAAGGATTTGAGTGCAAGTTATAGCATACCATGATTATGGAGCCAATTCCTAGTAATCGAGATCAGATGGATGCATGAAATATTGAGGCAAGTTTCACTCACTTCTTTGCACAATATAAACAATATTTCTCCATCCAAGATTCTTTTTCAAATTCTTTATAAGATGATAACGATATATTTACTGATCAAGAATTTAGAGTTCCTAGAGTAAAAGTAGTTGATATTTATAAGAGATATGCCTAAGGGTCCTCGAGAATTTTTTGCTTATTAAAGTTTTAGTTGTTGCAAGGTAGCTAAGTCAAGGTAGCTAAGTTACAACATGTAGTAACTAGTGGGTCTGAATGGAATTTGAAGTTATTGACTAAAACAAAATTGAAGAACTATAACATCAAGCACGAGTTGATCTCTAAAACTTTCAATATATGCATTTGTTATATGTAAGAATTGGAATCATAGGTCATTATACAAAAGGATTACCTATCATTGTTTTGATGTTATTAAATTATTCCAAAATTATTAAAACCTCTCAGGAACTCTTAGGAGGATCTTGTGATTCTATGGAAAATTGTCAAATTTATATTGACTACTCTTTCGATTATTTTGTGTCTTAAAGATACAAATCGTGATGATGTCCCGACTTACCAATTTAAAACTATAAACTTGTATATGAGAAATAGTAAATATGTTTATCGTACTCTGTTATTTCTTGTTTAGTATCAGTTATATAACAAATCTATTCCATTAATGAAGAACCCAAGGAAAACATTGTCTCCTGAAGAAACATTGTCCATGGTTTGGAAGTCCACTAGTCCTACAACCCAGTTAAGAGCTCCTCATATGATAAAACATAAATATATCAAGATGCCAACATCATGGGCACTTGAACTATGGAGCGAAGATGCCCATAAGGAAAAAAATAATTGTTACAAAGAATTAGTATTCAAGAAATTGGTGATAAGGCCATGTTTAGTTTATTTGTCCCAAATGTAACCCGAAGTTAGTCTATGGTGACTGAAAAATTATTCAATTATAACTTGGACAAAGCTTCATCTGCAATAATGTCTTTTGATATTCCCTCAACATCTGTTCAGCCTACACCTTGTTGTGAACACATATTTACATTTTCAAAGGGATTCAAACATAAAGGGGTTACCGATTGCTACAACTCTTGTGATTATAACTCCTTACCAAGAGGCAAAAATCCTATGATAGGACTTGATACATCCTCCTGCACTCATGTTCATTTCTTGAAACTAGAAAATGGACTAACGAAATGTGATAACTGTAATTTCTTTTTTCACTATGGGAAAGCTCGAATGATGTCTAAAAAATCCATTTCCTCTACCTCTCCTGATAATTCTAATCAAGAAGAAATGATTATTGATACTCGAACAAGGAAAATCTAATATTTTGGGAATTATATCATTGTTCAAGGATTTCATGCAATATGATAAAATTGGTAAATATTAGATATAATTTTAGTGTCAACAAATCACTATTATTGGTGAACAACCTATTCCCAGTCAAAGCAAATTTCTATCTCTAAAAATAAATGATCTTTACACAAGATCTTTGTTACCAAAAAAAACTCATCTTCTTGACCAACAATAGAAATTTTCTACCACTTAGGCCAACATGCATTCTATTGTTTTTCAATTAAAAACTCTTAAGGCTTGCCTTAATGAAAAATGGAAATCCTTTGTTTATGCTGAAATTACCAATCTTCATGTCGATTACACACTTTTCAAGAGTGAAGAAGAAGCTTGCTGGGCAGAACAACAAAAATCTTAGAGACAACATGAGTAGTGTTTGAAAGGTCTTAAGTCTGAAGTTTCTACTATAGTATAGAGTATCCATAAAATACACACAATCTCTTGGAGTATCATTCAATTTACATTGCATGTTGAAAATACTATAGTGACACAAGTCGAGGGGTTAAAACACATGTTTCTGTATCTATACCTATATCATCTCAATGAATAAAAAAATTAAAATTTCCCACCAAGTTAGCCAGTTATCTTCAAGCTCAATATTGAAGGAAAGGTCTGAATCATAGAATTCTAGAGCCAACCATTCAAAAAGTCTGGAATACTACTTTGGGAAAAATGAGGGATGCTACACTAGAAGAAAGACAACAAGGGAAAATGAAGATGGTTAGATGAAATGGATCCCCAAATCCATATAGAAATATACACAATTTTAAAGCAGAAACTCCTTTGGTAAATTTTGAAAAATATGATAAAATAGAAAATATGAGAAGCATAGTTTCAATGAGATCATGGGTTCAAAATTTACTATCTACCAGATCAAGTTTTCATTATAATTATGTAATTTTTTAAGCCTTGAACTTAATGATAGGATTGGTTAAAAGAGTCTGAGATAGATTGGATGATGCATATAAGAATGATCTTAGCCAAAGTGGTATAGATCAGCTATGATCTTAATTGATTAGAATGTTTATTGGCATAACTGATTCAATAGAAAGGATGGCTTATAATAGGTTAATATTAAATAAATGTAAATATTTATCTCTATTTAAAAAATATTGTGAGGAACAGTATGAGAACTTTTACTAATTGAGAAAGGAACAAAAATAGGAACTGATGTTTACCACCTTTATTAAAAAATTTAAGGGAATAGGATAACATTATCCTAAAAGGGTTCAAAAAAATATGGTTCATGACCAACTTGAAATGAAAGAACTCACCTTCCCATAAGTTGTCCAATTTCTTAGAGAAATTAATGAATAAATTGGTAATGACATAAGGAAGGAAAGAGAAATTGAAAGGGTTGTGCCCTTGATATCTCCCACAGTATGTAAGAAAATAACTATAAGATTTCAATACATAGAGCCCAAAGTTCGGAAAACTCACAAGAAAAAATATAGAGATTGGTCTTGTTTAGGTTGTTCTTGTAAATTGGGAAACTATACAAAGAAAAGATTTTCTAAGAAAAAAGGATTCTTTCATAAAAAAGATAGATTAAAAATAAAATCTAACTGGAAGCCAACATGTTATATCTGTAAAGCAGAACATTATGCCAACAAATAGCTACACATGCATAAGGGAGAACACAGAGGAAAAGCTAGAAAACTCAAAGAGGCAAGGTTAGATAATTCAGATGAATATATCTATATAGATGATTATGGTTCTGACCCTAATGATATTGTTCTGACTAAAGAAGAAGAGATGGATTACTCATATGAGAATGAAGAATTTTTTGAACTTGAAAATAGGACTAGAGATTCAAACTTAGAATCATCTGAAGTATCATTGTTTCTTTGAATGGTGGGACGAAAAAGCTATTCTATAAACATAACTCAAACAATAGAGGAAATCATCAATGAGATATGTAGAATAGAACAAATCTCAAAATGGAATAAATGTAGGACTAGAAACATGATGAAAAAATAAAGAGAAGTTGATGAGGTTAGAAGAAAAGAAAAGATATTTACTTACTCAATCAATGCTCATCCTCTATCAAAACAATATGATACTCACATCTACAAAAAGCCATACCTCTTAATCAAAGGAATTCTTTTGAAGTACTTGTAGCATTGTAAATTGTACACCCTTGCTAGGGTGGTATAATTCCACACTTGGTTTAGCACCCACCTTAGTGTTTTTTAATTAAATCTAAATTCATATTTCACTTCTTCACATGTTATAAAGTTGGGCCCTTTATCCTAGGTGTGCCCCTTTTCATTTTATTCCTCCAAGTAATCATTTAATCATAAACCCTAATTATTTCCTATTTTGATCTTAAGGCCCAATTTTGCATGTTAAAACATCTCAGAATTAGCTATAACTTTGGAATCCACTATAATATCATATCTAACAGCCCCAAAAATTTAGTGAAACGTTGGTCGCACCATGTGCACTTTGCACATGGTCCTCAACATTTTTCCTTAAATTTTGGGAGCATAATTCTATGATATTATAATGCTTAACCCCAAAATATTGGTGGGAAATTAAAATCCTAGGTCAGCCTAAAGATTAAATTAAGATCTAGGGTTTTATTTATAAGATCTCTCTTTCTTCATTTTAAGGTCTAAGAAATTGAATCTGAAAAAGCTTTTGGACCGATTGGAAGGAGCCTTCAATGTAGTGAAGGAGTAGAGCTTTGGAGTCTTCAAAAACATTTAACAACACCTATCAAACATTCATCAAGCATTTTTTCATCAATTGAGGGCTTTTTAAGATATGGAAAAACAATAGGAGATCATCGACTAGAGATTGGCTTGTACCTCTCCCTTTGGGTTGGGTATGATTTCATGTTGTTTCTTTGTCTTTGTATGACCTTCATTACATAAAATTTATTTACATTCATGCCTTAGATCACTTTGCATCATTGATTTAGACTATTTACTTTTTCAATTACAAGCAATTAGGGTTTACTCTTAGGGTTGCTGTATATTGTTTACTCTCATCATAGGATCTTGCACACACACAAGGTTTTTTCTCACACTATTTTACTTTACAAATAATTTATTCATTGAGGTGGAAATCACCAAAATGGGGGCTTGACTAAGGAAAAACCCTACATAGCCACCCAAAACCCTATTTTTCATCTACAGGTACAGCTTCAGATCCGAGTGTCGTTGGAAGTTTTAGGAGCGACAAAGTGCACAAAGACTAATCCAAGGGCCAAAATTCATACAAAAAATCTAAGATAGGGGCCTAGCGCCATGGTCCTACCCAAGAAAGGGATGTCACATCCTAGTCCTCCCTTTTTCCAACAAGATTTGGTAGAGCAGCAAGTTTCAGATCTTAGTTTCCAGTTTGACAAGCACAACTTAAGGCCTACAGAATTAGGACGGTGGCACAACACCTTGCTCCCGAACATTTTTTCTGAGATTTCTGCCATAGGAGCACCTCTTAAATTTCCCCTTAATCTATACTTTTCAGCAAGATATCAGTTATTCTCAGTTCTGGATCTTCAAATAAGGGTTGTTTATGCATACTTCTATTCTAGGTTGAATCATTCAAATTTGCACTCTTGCATCACTTCTTCCCATTATTTGTAGCAAAGGAATAGAAACCCTAAGAGGTAATCCTTGGCTCTCTCTTCCTCTCAAGAAGTAGCCAAAGTGTGTTACTTGTTAGGATTCCCAAAGATACTAAGAGGGGGGTAAATCAGTATCTTGCCAGTTTACAGGTTTTCTAATCTTATTAAACAAATTGTATTCCAAAATAGCATATTGGTAAACAAGAATTAATGCAGTAAATAAGAACAATAACCACAACATAGAAAGCACACTATAACACAATATTTTTAACAAGGAAACCCAGTGTGGGAAAAACCTCAGTGGGATTTGTGACCCTCAATATTCACTTACTGGCCAATAAATGAATATTACTTACAATAGGGGATTGCACATGCAGGAAGGCCAACTTCCTAAAGCTCACTACTTAAATACAAAAAGGAAGTCTCACTAACTTACAAAAATGAATAATGCAAATCCAATATCATGTACTGCTTCAGCTCAGCATCTGCTATGTCAGGTTCAGTACCGGTTTAAGCTCACAAAATAACCATAAACCTTACTCCAAAATCAGTCTTAATATTCACATATTACTTCTGCAATAATCTGACCATATCTGCATATTCTAAATGATCTACAAGATATCATACTTATATATGATTCCTATTACAATTCACCTTCTCAGCTTACAAAAATATATTACAATTAAATATAAAAAATAATAAACAAAATCCTGTCGGCTAGGGTGCCGATAATCATCTTTGTTGTTGTTGGTAAACTATCTGTCGGTGTAGAGTCTATTAGTGCCGGTGCCATAGGATTGTAAGGTTTCCATCAATGACAATACCTTCAATCAACCACAAGTGCTCATTGGAGTGTGCATTTTCCAACAATCTCCCCCTTTGGCATTGATGGCAACACTCATGAGAAAACGATGTATCCAAAATATGTTGTCCAAAAATCTTGTCAAAATTGTCTTAACAAAACTATATGCTCCCCCTGAGCAGATGCTCTCTTTTGTTATCATTTTTCTCATCCCTACTACTCCCCCTTTGACATCAATGACAAAGGCTGTCAATAAAGTCAACTGAGTGTAGTTCTCAGTTGGATCCTTGTAACCGGTGGGTTACAATTTGATATAGATCTGCTAGTGGAAAATTTAGACTATTAGTGAACCTTTCATTATCCTTCAATGTTACTTCTATCCTTTGGATGGTACCGGTGAGCATGTGCATTTTCTCTTCTAGTGTCTTAAGTCTTGGAACAAGTGCCTCGGAAATCTCTTTTCTCAAAGAGATGAGGATCTCTAGTTTCGAACCTAATCTACATTTGAGTTCCTTAGCCTTAAACTTTAATCTCTCCTTATCTTTTTCAATTTTTTCAATTTTCTCTTCAAAGCCTGCAATTTCCTGCTCTTTTACTGATATGGGTTCTGATGAACCTATGAGATTATCAGCAATATCATTTATTTCCTTTTGTACTTTGTTGATCTCTCTATCTATGCGCTCTGTTAAAATGTTTGTCTTGCATGAATCCCTATACAACTTCTTAAAGTCCATTATTTTTTTTCCTAGTGCCAATAATAATGTATCAATGTGTTCCTTGCATCTCTTTATTGACTCTTCAAAGAATTTTTCCTTCTCTTTATTCATTTTCTCACTGAAAGTCTCCTCATTAATTTGATCAACTCTTAGAAGATTGTCAATTATGTACTTAGACAATGTGTCTAATTGGATCAAAGAATATTTATTGTCCACATTGCACTTGGGTGCTATCAATTTGAATAAAGGAATTGTGTCATCAATAGCCTTATATGCCTGTGCATTACACTCTATGATTTTCTTGATGGAATCCAATAATACCTTTGTTACATTGGTCAGTTTGAATTCTGTTAAGGAGGAACCAGGAGATTGTCCAACTACCTTAACAATCTGCAATCTGCCTATGTGAGTAACCTCATTTCTTGAGATGTCCTCTGGTAGGTCAGTTTGAGTCTACATCTCAACTAGCAAAGGTTTGGGTTTCTCAGCTATTGTCGATGGCACTGTCTCTGTCTCAACCATTTTCTCTTCACATTTCTCAGAATGTACCTCTGAACTGTCTAATGTCGGTATCTCAACAAATTTTATTTTATTATCAGTAGTCGGTTGCTCAATAGGTTTTTTAGTGTGTACAACAACGATATTTGTCTTTCCAGTATCCAAGGGACCACTTGATTGTCCAGTGTGTTTTTCAATCACAATCTCAACATTTCCAACTATATCCTCAACATGTGTTTCAACAGTAATATCCTTAGTCATTTGGCTCAGTTGCCACATCTTTCTTCTTAGTGGTTTCCATATCAACCACAATGTTTACTTCTTGTGTATCAATGTTCATACTATATAACACCTTTGAATTAGGATTGGTGTCTTCATGTGTTGTCTCCATACTCTCAACATTATTTGTTACTGGTGGTGTATCAATAGTTTGTGCCAGTGGGGTATCAAAAGGAGGTGGGGGCAAGTTATCTATTACTTTTATGCTCGAAGGACCACCTACCTTGCCTTTACCTTTATCCTTTTCCTTTTGATAAACTCTGAAAGTCTTTGGTCATTTAAGTTATTCTTGCTTTTCCTTCTCTACAAAGAAGATATCCCATTTATCTGTTGTTTCTTTAGTGATCTCATTTACTCTGCCAGCCATTAAAGCTACACGTCAGTGACCGGTGGAAAATACAATCCTATTTACCTTACTTATCAATTCATCAATTTCTTCTGCTTATTTTACTGGGTGAATTTAAAGTAATTTTTCTACCTTAATCTTTTTGTCTAATTCCACAATTGCTAACCTTTTTGCATCTAATCTTTTGTATAAGTCACTTGGTAGATCATCTACAACTTCTATCAAAAATTTCTTGTAAATGTCAAGGTGTAGAATAACACTATTTTCTATGCTTTACTTTTCCTCATTTTTAAAAGTGTTATACAACTTACTAATATTTGACAAGTTTCCATCTTCAGTTGTTTCATTCAAAAGATTATCAAGTGTAGGAATAACCTTTTTTTCCTTTTTCTTCCTGGGTATCATTTTCTTTGTCGGAGGCCTTACTACCTATTGTTTTTGTCTTGTTCTCTTGGGTGTAGGAGTGGGTACCAGTAAAGGTTTCATTTTCCTTTCTACTCTCTAAAACTCTCCTGGTATTTCACTCTTAGAGGAGATACTAGCCGGTGAAAGATGTGTTTCCAGTTGTAATCCTTCCAATTCGCTCTCCTTAATACCAGTAATATTTAGTATGTTTTCCTTGATTACTTTTGCCTATCTTGTTGCTTTTCTAATTGTTTTTTCTATTTTCTTTATTCATTTTTGTGATTGAACTTTGCTTTCAATAGTTTCTGCACTACCAAATATTTCTTCTGTTGGTTATCTAGGGCCTTCAAGGAGGGCTTTAGCATATGTTTCTATTATGTTATCATCTGCCTCATAACCCATTTCAGTTACCTAAATTATTCTGGGAACCACTACCTCCATCCAAATTTCAGCCTTCTTGATAAGAAAGTATATTTCCTTTTGGTATTTCTCAACTATGGCCTGAGATAGTATTTCCCTAATCTTCATTCTAGCCTTTAGTGCTTGAAAGTGTTCAATTATGTTCTTCTCCCTGTCATCTCCCATGTTGTTAAAGATACCCAAAAGTTTTTTTCCTACTGGTATGTTAAAACCAAATTCTTTTCTACCTATATCGGGTACTTCCTTAGTTATGTATAGCAATAGACATACAAGTAAGTTGCCGAATATAAATGTGCCTTTCTTATCACCCTTAATTTTCTTTATATTGTCAATTAGTTCATCCTTCAGCCATTCATATATGCCAATTTTTGCATTATTGTTTACCATGTCATAAGCATTTTTGATACATAAACTAGACATAGAGTTTAATCTGTTCACATGTGTATTTTTGTATCCTAGAATCATGCTAATGAATCTTAAATTAATATCCTTCACATAATTGACTCTCAAGGATCTGCTGTCATATGTTGCGCCTTCATCATAGTGTCATTAGAGACATTCTTTCCTTTTTCTGGTCTGCTACCAGTGGAAGGTAAGCCAGTTACTACCCTAAGTGCTTCTTTTGTTATCTTATGGATGGAATCTAGCCAAAATAATTCCCCATGAACTCTGCTAAGTACAATGCTTATAACTTCCTTGGGAAAATCAGGAATGCTAAGTATCTCCACAAAACCTAGTGTTTCAATTATCTTGCGTTCTAGTTTCACATTACTATTCTCATCACAAATTGCAGTCCTATATATGTTCATTATCTCATTAGCACCAAGTTCTTCAATATGATAATATATGTAAATTCTAGGGTCTTCAGCATAAGCAACTCTTTTGGGTATTTTAAAAAATGCTCCTAGGGTATCATCTTGCTTCGCAACTTTGGGAATGATTTTAAATATGTGCCTAGGGCATTTAACCACTTCAATTATAGTAGTGTTTGCAATGAATTCAGGTGCAGAGGAGAAAGCCATTGTATAAATACCTTAATATACCTTTAGGTTTGAATGCTTGAATGATTTGCTTCACTTTGTTGTGGATGCCTTCGAGCGATTTTTTTGCGCTCTAAGGAAATTTGAATGCTCGGTGAGTGAAAAACACTTGCTTTATATAGTCATTTCCTTCAAGTACCATAATAAATGCCTATCGGTTAAGTGAAAACTTAACTCATCTACCTATAAAGAAGCATTTCATCTTCTTACCATCAACCAAGCATAAACTAGCATGTTTTTAATTTGTTGGTATACCCCCAAGGGATTTCTTTTTAGTTAGATGAAGAATCTCTTGTCGGTTGAGTGATACTCTATTCTACTGGTGAAGGAATAGCCTCATCAACATTTTGATCTGTCTTTTTAATCCATTGTTTTGAAAATTATTGCTTTACCTCATTAATCTTTTCTTTACCTTTCAAACTAGGTCCTTTGTTATTTGTCAGTGATGCCTTACTTCTACAAAAGTTTGCAATATGTCCAATCTTGTTAGAAGCATTACAAGTCACATTATTCTTCTGAATAGCTTTTCCATATCCTATGTCAGTATGTGTTCTGCATTGATTAGATAAGTGTCTAAATCTTCCATAGACATAATATCTTACATTCATTCAGAAATTTTCTGAATTGTGATCAATTTTGTTGCATTTAGAACATTGACCGGTGGGCGCATTAGTGTTCGGATAGTTTCTAGATCTACACTGATCTGGTCTATGACCATACTTGTTATAGTTAAAGCATTTCCCATTAAATTTGTAGGCATTAGGTTGTCTTACCAGTTTACTGTGATCATGATTGTTTGCAGTACTAGAGCTTTCACCAACTTCAAAGCCAAGACCATTAGTATCTCCAGTAGATTTCTGATTTTTCAGCATATCATCAAGTTCTTCTAAACTTTTATTAAATTTCTCCTTGTGTTGATTTGCAGTAGCCAACTCATTTTCCAAGAAATATTTCTGTCTAATGAGTTCAGTTTTATCATGTTCCAAATGAATCAGATCTGTCTTGAACATATCATTTTCATGACTAAGTCTTAGATTTTCATTTCCACCATCATTGATTCTCCTAGTCAAGTCATCTTCATTCTTCTTTCTATCTTAAATGTCTTTACAAAATCACATAGTCATATCTTGCATCTCATTCCCCAAGGTCATGTTTTCTTGCTTCATCTTGCTTACAAGATCATTAAGAGTTTCTTTTTCATCATCATCACTCTGTATCTTCTCATGAAGTTCTCTTTTTTGTTCCTAGCAATAGTGATATTTTCTTCAAGTCTTTGAATGATTTCCTATGCAACCTTCAAATCATCTTCAAGTTTGATATTCTTCAACTTTTCTGCATCATAATCTACAAGAGCTATTTCCAATTGCTTTCTCAAGTTATCCATTTGTATTGGTGTCAGAATCTTCGTCAAGCTGTTAGGATTTTGAAAAAAGAGGACCAAACTCTGATACCAATTGTTAGGATTCCCAAACATACTAAGAGGGGGGGTGAAATAGTATCTTGTCGACTTACAAATTTTCTAATCGTATTGAACAAATTGCATTCCAAAACAGTGTAGTGGTAAACAAGAATTAATGCAGTAAATAAGAACAATAACCACAACATAGAAAGCACACCATAAGCTAATTTTTTTAACAAGGAAAACCAGCGTGGGAAAAGCCTTGGTGGGATTTGTGACCCACAATATTCACTTACTAGCCAATAAATTAATATTAATTACAATAGGAGCCTGCACATGCAGGAAGGCCAACTGCCTAAAGCTCACTACTTAATTACAAAAAGGAAGTCTCACTGACTTACAAATATGGATTATGCAAATCCAATATCATGTATTACTTCGGTTCAACATCTGCTATGCCAGGTTCTATATCAGTTTAAGCTCACAAAATAACCAGAAACCTTACTCCAAAATCTTCCTTAATATTCACATATTACTTCTACAATAATCCGACCAGATCCTTATATTCTAAATGATCTACAAGATCTCATACTTACATATGAGTCCTATTACAATTCTCCTTGTTGGCTTACAAAAAGATATTACAATTAAATTCAAAATGTAATAAACAAAATCTTGTTGGCTGAGGTGTCGGTAATCATTTTTGCCACTATCGGTAAACTATCTGCTGGTGGAGTCTACTGATGTCGGTGCCATAGGATTGCAAGGTTTCCATCAATGACAATACCTTCAATCACCTACAATTTCTCATTGAAGTGTGCATTTTCCAACATTACCTTCTTAGGCTTTTTTGTATTTCATAGTGTGTACATGAGAGTGGGATTAGGTCGTGTTTTCTTAGTCTCACTTTTTCTCTTACACATTTAAGTGAGACCGGCATGAATATCAATCTAATTTGCAATGAATTTCATTTTTACATTTAGATTTAGTATCTTTTCATTTTTCTTTATAAACATAAAATTCCCAAAAAAGTGAAAAATATAAGAAAAAAAAAGGATTTTATTCACTTGTTTGCATTGTGTGTTTAAATTTCATTCAATTTCCATTTTAAAATGCCATATTTTTTTTTGCAATATGTTCATTCTTTTGATGGTGTATGCAATTATGTTGAGTATGGTTTTAGTAAGGATGAATTATATTAAGCTCTAGAAAAGTTTTTGGACCCTAATCCTTCTAAACCCTCATTTTTCCAAAAATTAATTAACCTTGTTACTATGCCATTTTGTGGTGATGAGAAAGATAAGTTGAATAATCCCTCACATAGGTACATTCCTTTCAACTCATCCACTAGATCTAGTGACATGGTTGTTTATAATGATTCCCTTTACATGGATATGTGTCCTTTTGAATCAAGAGATAAACCTTTCAACCGATATGACCATGCTTTGTTGGATGATGACATTGATGACTTTATATGTTTTCCTAAATCTTCAAACAAAAATAATACATATAAAAGGATAATTAACATGATAAATGTGAATGAACATAGAAAACCTCTTTTTGTGGTCCAAGGTTCTTATCCTTCCTCAACTTCACCTCTCTCTAATCAACCTCTTTTCACGGTTCAAGGTTGATATAGTCATGATGCCTTTAGTACTCCTAATAAACCTATCATTACCATGCAAGGAGGAAATCCCACTAAGAGTCCTTATAATTATGCTAAACAATTAACTAAAGAGAATCATCATGCAATTGCCCATACCTATAACACAAGAAATAATAGGCAACCTAATCCTCCTCCAGTTATTCCAATTTCTTTCCGTGATCCTCAACCTATTCTTCCTCAAGCACCTCGTATCTTAGGAACTCTTGGTAAGTAATATGATCTCATTGAACAACTTAAAGCTACTCCTCCCAAGATATCCCTTTGGGATCTGATTCAAACTTCCTCAGCCCATTATGTAATGTTTCAAGATGCCTTGAAAAATTTGGATGTCTCATCCACAGTGACATCTAATAACATGGTATCCTTCATTCATTCTATCACATCTCCAAAAGCTCAAATTGTGTTTACACAAAATTAGTTGCCTACTAGTCAGATCTAACATCAATATGATCTTTTAATGATTATGGTTATCATAAATGATAGTGTGATAAGATAGACATTAGTGGACAATGGTTTTGGCCTGAATGTTTGTAGCATTAACCTATTGCATAAGATCAATATTGATACATCTCTTGTTAAGCTTGATTCTCTTACTATCTGAGGCTTCGATAATGTTGCTAAATCTTCACTAGGTATCATCACCTTGCCTGTTAAGGTAGATCCTATTAATTTCCCCCCTCATATCCATGTTATGTCTGGAGATTTGACATATAACTTGTTATTAGGGAGACATTGGATTAGTAGAATGCAAGTTGTCCCCTCCACATTTCATAGGCAAGTTAAATTCATTTACAACAATAAAACATATACCTTTCTAGGTGACACAAATCTCTAGGCTTGTTTGCAAACATCAAAATCTAAATACTCTTCAACTGGTTCTTTCCCAATAGTCTTAAATGATTCTTCTAAAGCCTCTACTCCGACTAGTGTGTTTTTTTTCAAATTAATCTCCTAATTCCTCAAGTGAATGTAAGGTTCTTGAAGAAGACCCTTCCCAACCTAATTCTACTACTAAGGATGCCTTCTCTCCTAAAAATATTCTTACAGAAGATGATTGGAGATCCATTGAATTTACTCCTTCTTTTACAAGAGAATATGGAATTCCCCCTACAGAGCCCAAAGTCAAAAAGAAGAAATAATTAGAAGAACCTAAAAAATATATACTTTTTCCAGGCCATTGAGTAATAACTTTCTGGTGGCTTCTTAGACTTCATCTCCCTTGACTTTTGATCTAGAGGATTTTGATCCTTCACTTTATGAAAATCCTCTTTCTCTTTCAAAAATGGCTAACCTCTATGGTCTTGGTTTTCAGATCTTAGCTAGATGTGGATATAATGGTAATGGATGTGGTGCTCAAGAGCAAGGGGTAAAGGTTCCCTTGGAAACCAACTTCTGTAATATGACATTTAGAGTTCTCTATGATCCTTTTGAGTCTACTAAAGCTTCGAAGAGATCATCTATTAATCTTAATGTCGTCTATACTTCTCTCTAAATAAAATATCTAGAGTATATTAACTGTGACTCTTCTAGTGTCTTTGCTTTGGATTTTTTTCCCACTAATGATTCCTTAATTGAGTTCCTTGGAGATTATGACAACATTCCTCGTTATCACAAGAACTGTAGTTTTTCCTATTGTTTAAATGAAGAAGCATACTTTAGGAAAGAAAGAAATAACGATGAGATAGTTAAAGAATTTCCTTAGTTGCAAGATACTCCACAAAAATGAAATCTCCTCATAGGTGACACTATTGATATAGGTATGGATCCTTGTGTTGAAGACAAAGTCATTAAGCCAAGGAAATGTCTTGACGAAGAAGAACAATGACAATATTATGAGTTGTTACATGAATTCCCTTAAATATTTTCTTGGATATATTCTGACATGCTTGGAATTAATCCTAAGATTATCACTCATAACATTGACTTAGTTCATGATGCTAAACCTGTGAAGAAAAAGATTTGAAAAATGAACCCTAAAGTAGCATTACTTATTAAGGCTGAGATTAAAAAATTATTGGATGCTGGATTCATTTGTCCTATCAATTATTCCCCATGGATTTCAAACATTGTGTCAATGGCTAAACCTAAGAACAAGATTAGGATATATATAGATTTTTAAGATATTAATAAAGCCTCTCTTAAGGATGATTTTCCTCTCCCGAATATTGATACGATAGTGGATTTTGTAGCAGGTCATTCCTTATTATCCTTCATGGATGGTTTCTTAGGATATAATTGATGGTTCTGATACTAAATGTTTAGTACAGATGCCAAGTTGATAAGATGAGAGGGGGGGGGATGAATCATACAAACTTAATCTTCCATAAAAATATCAGATTCAACCTCGGTAACCTATACATCAGTAATATAACCAAAAATTCTAAATATGCAAACTCAAAAGCATATAAACATCATAACACTCATAATACTAGATTTAATGTGGAAACCCAAATAGGGAAAAACCACTGTGGGATTTCAGACCCACAAAGAAATATACTCTTCTAGAGTATGCTCGGTTAAAAGCAAATCCTGTTAAAGATTACAAACACATTGCTAGATGTGACCCGGTTAAGGGATTTCCCTCAGATCTGTTAGGATCTTCACTTTGTTAGAAGTGAACTTGTCAAAGGATTTCAAACACTCAATCAGAATGTCACCTTGCTAGAGGATTTACAAATAAGACTATTAAGTCCACTCGGTTAAGAGATTTTATGTCACTTTACAAAATAACAGTAATAAAAATCTATCTACAACTTCACATCTAAAATGCTAAAGAGGATTCTTATTTTCTCAATACAATCTACTCATAGGACTTATCTTGTCCCTCTGCTAGGCTCTATACTCTGTTGTCAAAATAGGTCTTCAAGCTTCTGTGCTCGGTAAATATTGTGTAGCATCCTTGTGCTTACACTTGCTCGCATACATTGTTTATCAACAGTTTCCTATTTATAAACAATTTGCTAACCACTTAATCTCCTTGATCACATTTCCCATGATCAATCATAGCCATCAGATCTTCAATATTGACTAGGTTCAATGTATCCTTTGATCTGAAAAATGTTTTACCCCGCCTTGGAACTTGCATACATTTCTTGGAACTTGTGCTAGGGTATTGTGGTTCAATTTGAGTTGTAGATCTTCCTGCCAATTTTCCTTTGCCATAGATTCTTTAACAAACTTCATTCACGGCATACCAATCATTTAATCATATCCAGCTCATCAGCTTTCTTCATTAAATAATGCTTTTATTCATTCAATGCATTCTACTATTACTCGGTTCCAACTTGGTGAATACTAAACTTCACTCGGTAAACATTCCACCTTCATTAACCGATAGTGATAACCTTAGGGTTTACCGACTAGGTTATTTGCTCGGTAACATAGAATAGTATTAACCTTGCAAACAACAACATATGTAAGATATCAAAACAATCTAAAACATCATGATCTCATTATTGTCTAACTCGGTAATAGTTGCCCATTGAATAGCTTATTTCTCTCCTTATTCATCATATTCTTTCTGTGTCTTTTACCGACTTCTTTATACTCATCAAAACATACTTCTTAAGATATGGCAACATCATATTGAATTAGAAAATCAATTTCTTGACATCAATGACAAAATAATAATATTAAGACAGTAAATATCCTTAATCAGTTATATCCATAAACATCAACAACCTTTTCAATATCCTTTGAAATGCCAACAATCTCCCCCTTTGGCATTGATGGCAAAACCAATTGATTTGACCTAACTGATTCGGATTCAGATTACTGTGAAATGCTGAAATGCTCTCCCCCATACATCAGCCTTCTCTTCTTTTTGATCATCAATCTTCTCCCCCATATATTAGTCTTCTCCCCCTTTGACAACAACGCCAAAAAGTAAAAAAAAACTAAACCATAATTTATTTTGCTGAGAAGTGAATTCCTTACTGATATGTGTCAACTCACTCTCAGTCAGAGCATTTTGTCTTCAATTTTTGTTCCCTGTTTATTATTTTCTGTACACCTTTAGAAAACCTCCTAAAGTGTGTAAATCAGCATCAACTCCTGAAAGATATTCTGTAGAGTCATCGAATTGATGCTTTCACCGAACTGGGTCAGTGAATGAAAGATAGTGGTAGGACCCCTAACTTGCTTCTGAGATATTCAAAAGTGTCCCTTGGCATGGGCTTGGTGAAGATATCTACTATTTGTTCCTTTGTGCTAACATACTCCAATACCACTTTCTTCTCTTGGACTTCTTCTCTAAGATAATGATATTTGATAGAGATGTGCTTTGTCTTAGAGTGCATAAAATGATTCTTTGAAATGTTCATGACACTAGTATTGTCACAAAATATAGTTACTAGCTCGGTAACTTGCTCATTTATACCTTCCAACATTTGTTTGATCCATGCTATATTAGTGCAATTCAATGCTGTAGCAACATATTCAGCTTCTGTTGTTGACTGTGAAGCACATCCTTGTTTCTTGCTAAGCCAACTCACTAGTCTTCCTCTTAAAAAGAAAGCTCCACCACTTATGCTTTTCCTGTCATCAATGTTGCCTGCCCAATCAGCATCAGTATAAACTTTTAAATCAAATTCATTTCCTTTCTGATATACTAAGCCATAATATTAAGTGCCTTTGAAGTATCTAAAAAGTCTCTTGATTGTTGTCATGTGTGTTTCCTTGGGATCTATAGAAAATCTTGCAACTATACCTATTGCATGTGCTATATTTGGTCTACTGTGAACAACATATTGTAGTTTTCCAATCATAGATCGGTAGAGTGTCTCATCAATAGATGCAGATTCATCATTCTTTGATAATTTACAGTCGGTAGTCGTAGGAGTACTTACTAGTTTTGAAACCTCCATTCCAAATTTCTTCAAGATTTCCTTTATGTACTTGGATTGAGTAATGAAAATCTCATTTTTCATTTTTAGTCTCTATAAACCTCTAAAATACTTTATCTCATCGATTAGTGAAATCTCAAATTCTTTTCTCATTTCATTTCCAAAGTTCTTGCATAGAGAGTCATTTCCACAAAATATAATGTCATCAACAAATATGGCTAAGATTAGTATTCCATTTTCATCATTCTTCATGTACATGTTACTATTTTCACTTGTTCTTATAAAACCAATTTTGATCAAATAAGAGTGCAATCTATCATACCATTCTCTGGGTGCTTGTTTCAAACCATATAAAGCTTTGTTCAATTTACATACCTGATCTTTATTCTTGTCTTCAACAAATCCTTCAAGTTGTTCAATAAAAACTTCTTCTTCTAATATACCATTCAGAAATGCAGATTTGACATCCATTTGATATATCTTGAAATTCTTGTAAGCAACATATGCCAACAATGTTCTTACTCCTTCAATTCTTGCCATAGCTGCAAAAGTTTCACCATAATCAATTCCTTCTTCCTGAGCATAACCTTTGCAAACTAGTCTTGCTTTATTTCTAATGACCTCACCTCTTTCATTCAGCTTGTTTATGAAAATCCACTTTGTACCGGTTACATTTTTGTCCTTCGGTCTTGGGACCAATGTTCATGTGTCATTCTTCTTGATTTGATCAATCTCTTCTGTCATAGCATTTATCCAATCCTCACTATTAAATGCCTCTTTCACTATTCTCAGCTCAAATTCAGAAATCAGACATGTGTTTTGTCTTAGTTTATTCCTCGTCATCACTAGATCATCCTTATCTCCTATAATCTGACTTGATGCATGATGTCTTCTGACATATTTGGCTAATACAGGCTCGGTAGGCTCTGTATGATCTTCTTCATCACTCAGTGAATGGATATTCTCTTCATTTCCTTCAGGAGCCTACTTGGTAAGACTTGTCGGTTGAACATAGACAAATTCATCATAATCTTCTGCTTCCTTGGAATTTCCTTCATCATTTCTTTTTACAAATTCATTAATTTTCACATTTGCACTTTCTACTATTTTGTTAGATGATTTGATTAGACATTTAAATGCTTTACTTCTAGAAGAATAACCAAGAAATGTTCCTTCTTCACTTTCCTGATCAAACTTTCCATTTCTATCATCCTTGTGTATACAACATCTACTTCCAAAGATTTTAAAATATCTTACATTAGGTTTCTTGTCATACCAGATTTCATATGGTGTCTTCAAAGTTCCTTTCTTTAGTTGTACTCAGTTTAGTGTGTAAACTATTGTGGTTATTGCTTCTCTCCAAAATGTTTGTGACACTTTCTTTTCAATCATTAGGGTTCTTGCACAATCCACAATAGATCTATTTCTTCTCTCATCAATTCCATTTTTCTACGGAGTTCTTGGTGCAGAGACTTGTCTTTTAATACCATGATCATTGCAGTATAAGTTAAACTGATCAGATGTGAACTCACCTCCTCTATTTGATCTAAGACATTTTAGTTGTCTTCTTGTTTCATTTTCAACTCTTGCCTTGTACCATTTAAACATTTGAAAAGCTTATTATTTTTCTTTTAAAAACATTACTGACATCATCCTTGAGTAATCATCCACAAATAATATGAAATATTTATCACCATAGTAACTCTGAACTTTCATAGGACCACAAAGATCAGTATGCACAAGATCTAAAATTCCCTTAGAAGTGTAGGAATTACTTGTAAAGCTTGATCTTGTCATTTTTCCCATCTGGCATCCTCGGCACATAGCATTCTTAGGTTTCTCAAGACTCGATAGACCTCTTACTCTGTTCTTCTGACTTATTTTGATCAGATTATCAAAATTTACATGACAAAACCTTTTATGCCATAACTAGGTATCATCTATCTTTGCATATAAATACTTATTCCGAGTTGAGTCAAGGTGAAATGTGTTACCTTCTATTTGAGTCCCGGTAGCAGCTAACTTTCCATGATTGTCATGAACTTTGACTATTCCATTATGAAATTCTATTTGGTAACCTATGTTGTTTAGCTATGCTACACTCAACAAATTGTATTTCAAACCTTCAACCCAATAAATATCATTGCATTTTGCATTGTCAAGAAGTGTTATAGATCCTTTACCTCTTACTGGACAGGGTGCATCATTACCAAATCTTACATAGCCTCCATCATAGTCTTCTAATATAACAAACTTGTGTTTATCACCTGTCATGTGATGTGAACATCCACTATCTATGATCCAAGAATCATTTTTACTTATATGAGATAGTAGGGCTTTTTCTTCATACCTTTCTTCATCTGATCCATCTTTAATAGCCAGATAAACAACTTCCTCTGTATCAGTTTCATCTGATTTATCATCATTAGATTCCTCATTAGCCATTAGGCATGTTTTCTTATCTCTTCTTCTGAAATCTTGGTGTCCTCTATAATGATGATATTTTTGTCTGTCATCTCAGTAATCTCTCTTTTCACTAGATTCTCTGTTAGGGTAGTTAGAAGCCATATGTCCAATCTTATCACAATTGAAACATTTTTAAGGTAGCTTTCCCTTATACTTACTTTTTCCTCTCGGTAGCCTTCTGGCTAATAGTGCTTCAAACTCTTCTTGTTTCCTGATTTCCTCATACAGCTTGTGTACTTTTTCCATATTCTTACAAAATCTCTCACTTGTTCCACTGTGATCTCCTTCAGTGTATTTACTCATTCTATCATTGTAATCATCAGATACATCAAGATGAAAAGAATTGAAAGCAGATTCTACTTTATTTACCGATGACCCACTGTTATCAAAATTACTTAACTCAAAAGCATGTAGCTTACCAATAGTAGCATCTAAAGAAACTGGCATATTAGGTACAGACCTCAATTCATTGATTGCAGAGACTCAGATTGCATAAGCTGGTAGAAGGGTTCTTAACAACTTACTTGTTATATCCTTTTCTTCAATAGTTCCACCTGCTCCTTTGATTTGATTGACAATCTCCTTTAGTCTTGTACTATACTGGTTTATGTTCTCACCTTCATTCATCCTCATAGATTCAAGTTGTCCTCTTAGAATATCCACTTTTTCTCTTTGAACATGTTCATCTCCACCATACACAGATATGAGCTTATCCCACATTGCCTTTGCATCATTGTAGCCTTCTAGGTCATTAAACTTTGAGTAGGTCAATGCAAATGTTATTTCAATCATTTCTTAGATATGTTCTTGCTTTGCCTTTATCTCTTCCATTGTCAATGGATAGGTGCTCAGTGTAACGAAATCATTCTCCAGATAATATACAGCATATTCTCCAACTCCTGATAAGTGCAACTTCATGTTTTTTTGCCATGTAGAGAAACTTGACTTGTTCAGCTTCGGTGCATCCCTTTTATACATCTTTGGATCTTTGCCTCAAGTACCTTTAAACTTTTTCTTTGGAGTCCAAAGCTCTGATACCAATTGATAGTTCTGATACTAAATGTTTAGTACAGATGCCAAGTTGATAAGATGAGAGGGGGGGGGGTGAATCATACAAACTTAATCTTCCATAAAAACATCAGATTCAACCTTGGTAACCTATACATTAGTAATATAACCAAAACTTCTAAATATGCAAACTCAAAAGTATATAAACATCATAACACTCATAACACCAGATTTAACGTGGAAACCCAAATAGGGAAAAACCACTGTGGGATTTTGGACCCACAAAGAAATATACTCTTCTAGAGTATGCTCGGTTAAAAGAAAATCCTGTTAAAGATTACAAACACATTGCTAGATGTGACCTAGTTAGGGGATTTCCCTCAGATCTGTTAGGATCTTTACTTTGTTAGAAGTGACCTTGTCAAAGGATTTCAAACACTCAATCAGAATGTCATCTTGCTAGAGGATTTACAAATAAGACTGTTAAGTCCATGATAGCTAGATGATATGAGTAATCAACAAGTGAGTGATCTAGAAAATAGCACAGTCTGGTTGGTTAGATCCATGATAGCTCATTCTTAATGCATTTCAGCATTACTTCAGTCTTCAATATCTCCACACTCTGTTTCTTCACACAGACCTAATATTCTCTTCTGTGATCGCACATGCAAATACCTCATACACTTCTAAAACCCTCACTCCTAAAACCCTTCACTTCTAAAACCCTTTATATCTAAAACCCTAGACATGATGTCCTTATAAAGGAATCTAATTTCATGTCAGTCCAATAGGATTACATTGCAAGTTCTTAGGTTTAGTGTATCTAGACACATTTGGTAACACATCACAGAATCACCACCAAAGTCTTGGTGGATGATAACTCATCACAAAAATACCAGTTGGTAACTCATCATAGAGTAATACCAGTTCATACATTTAACCGATTACCGATTGTCAAAAGGAAGACTGGAAAAATGATAACTGCCGCTTTAGTTCCTTTGTACCACTTGAGATCCTCAAACCATTTGAGGTCTTCATACTGCTTTGGGTCTTCATATTGCTTTGGGCCTTCATATCACTTTGTGCAAAACACCAATAGTCTAAAGACTATAATATATAATTCTGGTTGGAACAAATACCGGTTGAGCATAACTCATACATACAAAAAGTGATCTCAAAGTAAGTGTGTGTTCATCAATGACAATCACAAAATCATCATAAAAAATGCCAACAAGGTAATCCTTGGCTCTCTCTTCCTCATAAGAAGTAGGGAAAGTGTGTTACCTCCCTAGGATCTTTCATATTCCATATTGTGTATGTGAGAGTGGGATTAGGACTTGTTCGCTTAGTCTTAATTTTTCCCTTACACAGTACCGACTAGTGGCAGTATGGAACACAAAATCTAGTGTAGACATAAATTGAATTTATTCATAAATTAATCCATCAAGCTAAAGGAGAAATCCAAGAGATAGAAGATGAGGAAAATGGAAATCTTACAGAAGAATTAACAAAAGGAAAATAAATGGAAGCCTTCTTTCTAGATTCAAAGATTTTTTTCCAGTTCCTATATCTCCAACCATTTCAACAAAAGAAGAAGAATAAATTTATAATCAAGAGAAGACCTATAGTCCTCTTATGGAAGATGCAATTCATGTTGAGGGATTTGACCCAGACATAGGAGAAGAAGTACCCAAATGATAAGGATCTTTTAGACAACCTATTACTACTTCATATTTTGGTCTAGAATCACAAATCCATTTTCAAGCAATAAAATCATATCCACTAGCCTTCTTATGGGATAATAGTGCTAACTTAAATATTTCCATATATAATTGTTTTCCTGAAAATCAATGGATAGAAGACACTATGGAAATCACCTTTGATAATGGAAAACATGTATCCCATTTAATATGCAAGGCCCCAATTTAATTTTATAATGGACACATTGATGAACTTGTTTTTTGTTCATTATGAGATAGATGGAACTGATGGAGTCACTAGTATTAAAGAAATGAGAAATTGGGAACCAATTCTAATCAAATAGAGTCATATCGCATTTAATAAACATGAAGTTCCTCGGTTAGAAACAAAATTTATGGTTACACAAACAAAATATCTCAAAGGGAAGAAAAAGAATATAGTATGGATCACTAAGCAGGAAACAAATATCCAACCCCAGATGGATCAGATAAAAGAAGAATTTCAAGGCTTAAGAAAATACTTGAGAATCCTCTAGAATGAAAATTTCCACTTAAGAAAGATGTTGATACAAAGGAAATGTTGCTAAAAGCAAAGGCAAATTATTTCTTAATGAGTCTCGTTGGGGCAGAACTATGTAAGAAAGAAATTGATGATATTATTGCTCAAGGTTTAAATTCTCCATCTTCTTCGCCATTTTCTTTCCATGTATGTTATAAAGTACAATGAAAATGGTAATGAGCTTGAGGAAAAGTGACTAGTTGTCAACTATAAGCCTTTGATTACTTACCTATAGGATAACCAATATCCCCTTTCATGGAAAGATCACATATCCATGGCAAAGTATTCAACGAATAAATATCTATTATAAGTTTGATCTGACAAAAGGTTTTTGGTGGATCTCTATCAATCTTGATGATCTCTATAAGATTGCTTTCTCAGTTCTAGAAGGTTTGTATGAATGGAATGTACTTCCATTCGTTATTCAGACTACACCTTATATTTTTCAGCACCATATGGACTTTATTTTTCACAAATACTCCAAATTCATTCTGTCTTATATTGATGATATCCTAAAATTTAGCCAAATCCCCAGTGCATATCCTGAGAATCTTTAATTATTTCTACAACTATATCAACAAAATAGTCTGGCTATTAATCCAACCAAGAGTCATTTTTCTCAAGAATCTTTTATTTTCATTGGCATTCGTCTTCTTTACAAGGGGAGAATGGAGGCACAACAACACATCCTAACACGAAGTGCCAATATGTAAGTGACTAATCTAAAAGAGCTTCAATATTTTATTGGATTGGTAAATTATGTTATTGGATTTATTCAATATTTTCCTGGATTGGTAAATTATGTTATTGGATTTATTCAAATATTGCCCAAGATGAAATAGAACTCAACAAGTTCCTAAGGAAGAATCCTCCAGAATGGTCATCCAGTCATCATCAAGCCATTGATAGAATCAAAAGAAAATGTGCTTCATTACCACCTTTGCGCCTACTAGGTAATGGTGATAAGATCATAAAAATAAATATAAGTGAAAATGTTTGGGCAGGTATCCTGAAAGAAATAACTCCACAAGGTAAAGAAGAAATTGTCACATATATTTTTAGCAATTTTAAAGGTAGTGAATTGAATTATCAGAGTTTTCATAAAGAAATTCTTGTTGTGAAAAATTGTTTGAAATCCTTTTATATGTTTGTTGCTGATAAAAAATTTCTAATTAGAAGTGCTCTTTAAAACTTATAGGGATTTTTGAAGAAGGAATCCAGGGGAAAAGTGATCTGAGGTCATATGTTAAGATGGGGCCAATTTATTAACACTTTTGACATTGAAATTGAACATTTACTCAAAAACAAGAATGTGTTTGCAAATTTTCTCTCCTGAGGAGGACATTAACAAAATGGAAATGTTTGAGTAATATGGATAAGATAAGAGCAATGGTTTGAAGAAATTTGTGCTGAGTTCAGTAGCAATCCATTTAATCGAAGAGATAGGTAGAATTTTGATTTAGCAAATGGTTATCTCTTTGACAAATACAAAATGATTTAGGCTGAAAAAACTGCTAACAACACCAAGGATCTGGGGCCAAAGCGACTTCTTCCAAATATCAGGAGGCGTGGAGTCTATTTATGAGCAGGTTCAGCAATATCTACTCCATCCAAAAATCTAATTCTAGATACCTATTCGGTTTTTGAATCCTCCTATTCAATGAATAGAATGATGGCTACTTCAAGAGAAAGGAATAGAATTCATTAGTAATATATTTTAAGGACCATATCCTTATGAAAATATCCATTTTAATTATGCTAGATATCTAAGAGTATTATGGAAGTTAACATTTGGGTCTTTTTAGGATAACTTGGTCAATAGATATGTTTGTCAACACTATGGTCCATATGAGGAAAATTCAATATTTGAGCACTGGACTTATGGAGCACAAATCAGGCACTTATACAATAATCAACACCCTGTCTGGTCGCATGCTAAAACTTATCGGTTAAGACATGAAGATCCAGGAGCTGTGACAAGAGGAATACATGGACCATGTAAAACAAAAATACTTCAAATCATGTGGAAAGAACCAGATACATGTGTACATCCATGTTCACTAAATGATCCTCATGATGACTTGAATTGTCCACAATGCATTCATGGCATGACCAACAGTAACTAATGAGTGGGTCCATCACTCATCAAAGCTATTAGTCTCTTTGTATGAAAAGACTAACATGGAGCATACCATGGTAAAAGGGGTAAGGTTACCACCATGATGTACCCACGAGTTATGCTTCCCATGATAAAATAGATTCATGTCATATCTACTTTCCCCTGTAAAGAAGCAGTCCACATTTAGGAATCCTACATGTTTGTCTATTAATATTTCCTTGTTCATGAGATATTGGGGTTCTGTAATGCCCCGCCAGGAACCCAAAAGGAAAATAACACAACTAGGCAACTAAAGGGTGAAATAATTTTTTTTTTGTTAAAGACTAAGTGCACTAACTAAAACCATTGCATGTTTAACAACACAGCAAAATTCTACCATAAGTTTTCATAAGGGTAACCAATGAAGACTAATTTTGTAGATTATATTAACACCACAATTAATCCATTTAATTAGATAAATTGAAAAATTAAGTTTAAAACTACACATACATCCAAATTTCATAATAAAGAAATAAAAGTATTCCGACGTATCCAATTTCCATAAACCATTTAAACATAAGATCAAAACAATAACATTCATTTCACTGACATAATGATATTACAATATCCATAAATACATGGCTTCCAATAATACCACTGGTTACAAAGATACAATAGCAAGGTTACATAAAAGTTGATACAATGACCACAAGGTCTCAACTGAACAATGATCTCGAACAAGAGCTTGTACACAAACCACAAACCAAGATAGACCAACGAAGCCTTTCCTTTCCTGAAGATACAATCTAGAACATCTGATGGGAAGTGGCACTACCACCCCACCATGCTAGGAGATAGTAGAGAACCTTCAAGCAAGCAAAGTAAGACAAGTATGAAAGGACTACAAGACTTTGCAAAAATCTATGTGACTCAACACACAAAACACTAGTGACTTTAAGAAGAGAGTGTCATCACATAGCTTGATGGTTACCATGGTACAGCCTCCATAGGTCCTAGCCCCCATCCTCGAGTTTCTCTTGGTAACCTCTCCTGAGCCTCCGGTTCCAACTAAGTCTCATGTGGACCCTACCAATCCTTTCGTGAAGACAACGTGGTAAGTTTTCCATTCCAGGCCTTCTCATAACATTATGAGCCCTGTACAAGCACTCACCTATGCACGAGGTACACTTATCTTAATTAATATTTATCTCACTCCCCCCCAATATATTACTATGTTATCACTTTTTAACTAACTTTCAACGGGTTATCTTGTCATCCACTTCGTGCATGGCCCCCGCTCGAAAGCCACTCTCTCTCATAGGACACTAATAGGAAATGTCTCTCTACGAGATCTCTATGGAGAAATAGACAACCATAACCAATCCTGACAAAGCACAGGTGAAGGATACACAATGGCTCATATCAAAAAGGTTATACAACAACACCTGACCAAGGAAATATAACAACATAGGACGTAATGACAACTCAATCAGAATTGCAACGAAATTAAGCTTGACTGCAAACACCATTTACACAAAATCCTAATACATGCAATCTTTTCTTAAAACAACCAAAAGCACAAATAACTTGCAATTAAAGATTTTTCAAACAATAAGAAAATACAACTATATTAATACAAAGAAATCATTTTTTTTCATTTATCCAATAAGGTTAAATCAATCACATAAAAATTAACCCCCTAATTATATGTTCATGATTAATTTACAAATAGACACGATTAGATTATATCAATAATCTAAATTAAATTCCCAATTAAAAATTATATATAATAATATAATATAATTACATAAATATATATATTCTACGAATATAATATTATATAATTTTATCACATTAAACTATATAATAAAAAGAAGATTTAATTTGAAACATCTTCATTTCCAAAATAACATAACTAAAACCACAGAAAATACTATATATATATATATATATATAAAATTTTAATTAATGATTTTTTTTTTAATTAATATATATATATTTTTTTTAATTAATTTTTTTATACAATAATCTAAAACAAGTAAATTCTATTTTCACCCAAAATTTATTTCCAATCAAATTTATTTATAGGGAAATTATTTAATACATAATATCTCCAAAATAATATAATAAAATAATTTCCTTGAACTTTTAATAATATAATAAGTGTAATTAATAATTAAATTTATTTCTATAATAACTAATAATATCACAGAGTTCCATGCACAATAAAAATCTTGGCAAAATTTGTCAAAATAACTTTTCCCAATTTTCTCAAAATTTAATCTACAAACACCCAGGTAATAACTTCTTTCCACAAACTAGAAATTAACTTTAGGAATGGACTTCAGCCAAGAACAAGAAATACTCAGACATGATTTTAGATTTGACAAACATCTTAACACACACATCATTTAGAAAGAAGAAAGAAATAAAATATTTTTATAAAACAACAATCAAAAGAAGCCACCCTAACTGGTATAGCTTTCCTGGAAGAAATCTGTAGAAGAGCCATAATCTTTTCAACAAGCTTCCAATAAATTTCTTCACCTAAGTTCCTGACCTATTTCCTGTGTATCCTAAAATAATGACCTATTCCTCTTTTTAAACTAAAATTCTAGGTTGAATATCTTTTTTCTCAAAAAAAACTAAATTTAGAATAAAAGCAATTTTATTTTCTTTTCTAATTTTCTAACAAAAAGATAAGCGAACATGCAATAATTAAAAATCATTTTTCTTTCTTTTCTTTTCTCATGCAATTAATTAATTTTCTAAATAAAGAATTAAAACAATACTTTAATTCCAATTAATTCTTTTTCTAAATAAATAATTAAAACAATATTTAATTCCAATTAATTCCTTTACTAAATAAAGAATTAAAATAATACTTTAATTCCAATTAATTATTTTTCTAAATAAAGAATTAAAACAATATTTTAATTCTAATTAATTATTTTATTCATTTATTTATTTATTCTTTTATTCTTTTATTTATTTATTCTTTTATTCTTTTATTCTTTTATTCTTTTATTCTTTTATTTATTTATTCTTTTATTTATTTATTTATTTATCCTTTTATTTATTTATTTATTTAAAATTCTAGGAAACAATAAATATAATTAATCTAATTTATTTTTTCACTAAAATTTAAATAAAATATGTTTCTAATATCATGTAGCTTGCAACTTAATTTAATAATTTCTTTTTAATTAACTAAATTTATAATCTCAATGCATAAAATACATAATTCACAAGAATACCAACCATGAGATAAATCTATAAATTTAATTAATTAATTAAATCCACTAAACACAGACAACTGAACAAACCTCAATCAAATACTCATAAAAAGATCAAATGACAAAATACGAAGGCTGAACAAACTGATGGGACGACCAACTAACAACACTCACAAGAGTGTAACTGAGTAAAATAGGGTCAACTACTATCTCCTCCACTTCCATCAAAAAATATAAGGCACACTCAGACCTGTGAAGCCAGGTGGAGACGATACCTCGTACCTACCCGGTACTTGTACCTGCAATATCCTGCATCATAGAACCACACATGCATATATACAATATAGATAACATGACATACACACCGATGAAGGAGAATCGTGAAGTTCCTTGTCTCACCAAAATGAGTGAAGGAAAATTGTCCCCTTCCATCCAATACACTCGCAGACACACAACATATAATTCCACATTGCATAAATAAACTAAAATGTCAGTACATAGCAATAATCCATAAAATGCCATAAATCACAAGTACTAAAATACTATTTATGCATCTCATATCCAGATAAAGCATGAAATAATGTCATAAAAATCTAAATAACATATCATGCTAATGTATCCACTGAAAGTAAACAATAATAAAGTACAAGTCTAATAAGTTCAAATGAGGAAGGGTACTACATTCTCCCCCGCAAAACTAGGCTTACTCCTGGAAGCTTAAAACAAATAAGAGTACAACTTTCTCATCTTCGCTGCATCCTCCCCTAGCTTTCCTAGCCATGACCTAGCACTGTATAGAGAAAACGGTTCAGCAAGGATAAAACAAGGGAAACGCAAACATTAAGACCTAAGCAAAAAGGTCAAACTGGATAGGCTCACTATAAACCCAGAGTACCCAGTGTTGAAACTTGTGCTCTGATACCAAATGTAACACCCCGCTAGGAACCCAAAAGGAAAACAACACAACTAGGCAACTAAAGGGTGAAATAATTTTTTTGTTAAAGACTAAGTGCAATAACTAAAACCATTGCATGTTTAACAACACAGCGGAAATCTACCATATGTTTTCCTAAGGGTAGCCAATGAAGACTAATTTTGTAGATTATATTAACACCACAGTTAATCCATTTAATTAGATAAATTGAAAACTTAAGTTTAAAACTACACATAAATCCAAATTTCATAATAAAGAAATAAAAGTATTCCAACATATCCAATTTTCACAAACCATTTAAACATAAGATCAAAACAATAACATTCATTTCACTGACATAATGATATTACAATATCCATAAATACATGGCTTCCAATAATACCGCTAGTTACAAAGATACAATATCAAGGTTACATAAAAGTTGATACAATGACCACAAGGTCTCAACTGAACAGTGATCTCGAACAAGAGCTTGTACACAAGCCACAAACCAAGATAGACCAGCGAAGCCTTTCCTTGCCTGAAGATACAATTAAGAACCTCCGATGGGAAGTGGCACTACCACCCGACCTTGTGATCCCGAAATGGAACCACTCCACCATGCTAGGAGATAGTAGAAAACCCTCAAGCAAGCAAAGTCAGACAAGTACAAAAGGACTACAAGACTTTGCAAACATCCATGTGACTCAACTCACAAAACACTAGTGACTTTAAGAAGAGAGTGTCATCACGTAGCTTGATGGTTACCATGGTATAGCCTCCATAGGTCCTAGCCCCCATCCTCAGGTTTCTCTTGGTAACCTCTCCCGAGCCTCCAGTTCCAACTAAGTCTCATGTGGACCCTACCAATCCTTTCATGAAGACAAGGTGGTAAGTTTACCATTCTAGGCCTTCTTGTAACATTATGAGCCCTGTACAAGCACTCACCTATGCACGAGGTACACTTTTCTTAATTAATATTTATCTCACTCCCCCCCAATATATTATTATGTTATCACTTTTTAACTAACTTTCGGTGGGTTATCCTATCATCCACTTCGGGCATGGCCCCTGCTTGAAAGCCACTCTCTCTCATAGGACACTAACAAGAACTGTCTCTCTACGAGAACTCTATGGTGAAACAAACAACCATAACCAATCCTAACAAAGCACATGTGAAGGATACACAATCACTAACCCAAGATTGACCATTTGGACAAAAACACACAATGGCTCATATCAAAAAGGTTATACAACAACACCTGACCAAGGAAATATAACAAAATAGGACACAATGACAACTCAATCAGAATTGCAACGAAATTAAGCTTGACTGCAAACACCATTTACACAAAATCCTAATATATGCAATCTTTTCTTAAAACAACCAAAAGCACAAATAACATGCAATTAAAGATTTTCCAGACAATAAGAAAATACAACTATATTAATACAAAGAAATAAATTTTGTCATTTATCCAATAAGGTTAAATCAATCACATGAAAATTAACAGCCTAATTATATGTTCATGATTAATTTAGAAATAGACACAATTAGATCATATCAATAATCTAAATTAAATTCCCAATTAAAAATTATATATAATAATATAATATAATTACATAAATATATATATTCTACGAATATAATATTATATAATTTTATCACATTAAAATATATAATAAAAAGAAGATTTAATTTGAAACATCTTTCATTTCCAAAATAACTTAATTAAAACCACAGAAAATACTATATACATATATATATATAATATTTTTTTTATTTTATTTTTAATTAATTTTATTTCTAATTAATTTTTTTTTTAAAATTAATATATATATTTTTTTAATTAATTTTTTTAATACAATAATCTAAAACAAGTAAATTATATTTTTACCCAAAATTTATTTCCAATCAAATTTATTTACAGGAAAATTAATTAATACATAATATCTCCAAAATAATATAATAAAATAATTTCCTTTAACTTTAAATAATACAATAAATTTAATTAATAATTAAATTTATTTCTATAATAACTAATAATATCACAGAGTTCCATGCACAATAAAAATCTTGGCAAAATTTGTCAAAATAACTTTTCCCAATTTTCTCAAAATTTAATCTACAAACACCTAGGTAATAACTTCTTTCCACAAACTAGAAATTAACTTTAGGAATGGACTTTAGCCAAGAACAAGAAATACTTAGACATGATTTTAGATTTGACAAACATCTTAACACACACATCATTCAGAAAGAAGAAAGAAATAAAACATTTTTTTAAAACAACAATCAAAAGAAGCCACCCAACATGGTATAGCTTTCCTGGAAGAAATCTGTAGAAGAGCCATAATCTTTTCAACAAGCTTCCAATAAATTTCTTCACCTAAGTTCCTGACCTGTTTCTTGTGTATCCTAAAATAATGACATATTCCTCTTTTTAAATTAAAATTCTAGGTTGAATATCTTTTTCTCAAAAAAAACTAAATTTAGAATAAAAGCAATTTTCTTTTCTTTTCTAATTTTCTAACAAAAGGATAAGTGAACATGCAATAATTAAAAATCATTTTTCTTTCGTTTCTTTTCTCATGCAATTAATCAATTTTCTAAATAAAGAATTAAAACAATACTTTAATTCCAATTAATTCTTTTTCTTAATAAAGAATTAAAATAATACTTTAATTCCAATTAATTTTTTTTCTAAATAAAGAATTAAAACAATATTTTAATTCTAATTATTTATTTTATTCATTTATTTATTTATTCTTTTATTCTTTTATTTATTTATTCTTTTATTCTTTTATTTATTTATTCTTTTATTTATTTATTTATTCTTTTATTTATTTATTTATTCTTTTATTTATTTATCCTTTTATTTATTTATTTATTTAAAATTCTAGGAAACAATAAATATAATTAATCTAATTTATTTTTTCACTAAAATTTAAATAAAATATATTTCTAATATCATGTAGCTTGCAACTTAATTTAATAATTTCTTTTTAATTAACTAAATTTATAATCTCAATGTATAAAATACATAATTCACAAGAATACCAACCATGAGATAAATCTATAAATTTAATTAATTAATTAAATCCACTAAATACACACATCTGAACAAACCTCAATCAAATACTCATAAAAAGATCAAACGACAAAATACGAAGGCCGAACAAACTGACAGGACGACCAACTAACAACACTCACAAGAGTGTAACTAAGTAAAATAGGGTCAACTACTATCTCCTCCACTTCTATCGGAAAATATAAGGCATGCTCAGACCTATGAAGCTAGGTGGAGATGATACCCCGTACCTACCCGGTACTTGTACCTGCAATATCCTACATCACCGAACCATACATGTATATATACAATATAGAAAACAAAACATACACACCGATGAAGGAGAATCGCGACATTCCCTGTCTCACCAAAATGAGTGAAGGAAAATCGTCCCCTTGCATCCAATACACTCACAGACACACAACATATACTTCCACATTGCATAAATAAACTAAAATGTCAGTACATAGCAATAATCCATAAAATGCCATAAATCACAAGTACTGAAATATTGCAAATAAATTATGCATCTCATATCCAGATAAAGCATGAAATAATGTAATAAAAATTTGAATAACACATCATGGTAATGTATCCACTGAAAGTAAACAATAATAAACTATGTGTCTAATAAGTTCAAATGAGGAAGGGTACTACAAGTTCACCTGAAGGAGTCCTCATAGTGGGCATCTTATCCAAGAAAGAGTTTTTGTTGCTTTTCGTGTGTCAGTTTTTTATTAACGGATTTCAAACTTCATTATAGCCTTGTTCATGCAAAGGTGGTGGGATTGGTCTATAAAAGGTTGCCGCTCACTCATAACAGGAACAATAAAAGTGGCAAGTGAAAACACGAGTGTCCAAGAAGTCCTAGTAAGTCTTAGGATTGTGTAAAAGTGAGTAGAGAAGTATGCTCTTCCCTTATAGGGAATCGGAAATTCAGACCTTCCTTAAGTCATGAGTCTAATTGTTTTGAATAATAAGTATAATATGTATGTCTAAGCACGTGATTTAAGTAACAGAAGATGGTCCTGCTTCTGTCTCATAACTTTTGTAAAAATATATATAGAATGATGTATGTTAAAATGTTTCTTTATCTTAATAATTTGTAATTATCCTAATCAATATTCTCACATTAATCAATATTCTCACATTTCCTTGAATAGGTCACGATCTCTTTAATATTTGTTACTCACTTTAGCAATTAGATATTACATCTTCAAAACGATCACTTGAATGTTTGAATATATTTTTACTCAATCCATCTCCATCATCAATCACTTAACTCCAACAATGTGTAAGGATATCTATTCAAACACTTATATAAACAAAACGATTAGCTACGTAATCACACTCATAGTACATACGTTATCTTATTGAAATGTGATTTGAATGTTTCCACGCACACACGATTTATTACTCAAATTACAATAACATAATATACGTAATTAAATATATTAATCTTCAACCATTTTACAACAAGAAGAACTAATCCAAAAGCCATATTTGAAGACTTGTCCACTATACATTACGAATAAGAGTTTAGTTTCTATTCAATCATGTCCATTTTCTCTGGTATACGGGCATCTCTTAAAGCAACACGTTTCATCAGAAATTCCCCATTGTTTCCAAAACATGGATTATCCTACGTACGTAGCGTTCAGCTTTCCTCTTGCCTGTCCGATGAAAGTAAACATATAGTTGAGGTACATAATCAAGTATATTGGTTTTTTAACATCTTACAACAACAAGATTTAATTCGTAAGCGACACTCGTTGCTCCCTAAGATCAGTCCACGATAAGAACTCTTATCGCCTTTCTTTTACGATCTATTCAATCACGTCCATTTTTTCTTTTACACTGGTATCTTCTAAAGCAACACAAATCATCACCGTTCTTGTTTTGATCCCCAATTCTATCGATTACCCTGGTATGTGAAGCTCAGCTTTTCCATTTTTCATACATTTCAACCTCTCTGGAATGCATCTTTCGCGTCCATAATGAACGCCCAGTTTTTTTTGCAACTTTTTTCAAAAAACAATAAATTTGGGTCACATTACCATTCCATATAATTTAAATCACCATATTAATTGCTTTCGAATCATATCTCAATGAGATATCATAAATGGTGATGATGTAGAATTAATTTATTACAAATTAAAATCATATGGTTTAATCCTAAATAGTATTATAGATCCAATCATAGTTATCATGGTTCGGAATTTTAATATTTGGATCTGAATTATTAAAATGTAAATTTTTTAAACAAATTCACATCGATCTAGGTGGTTTAAAATGTTTGTAAATATTGTAATAATTAAAAACAGTTTTTTAATGATTATAATGTTCTCTTAAGTTAGAAATATTTCAAATTGCTTTATGACTTGCAGAAAATACTGAAAGACAACATATACTAATAGGTAAGTGGCTATTTATAGATATGATTAATTGTCTCTTAGTAAATTACAATGTATTCTAAAATGATTTCTTGTGGTTCATGTGTGACATGCTTGTGAATGGATAAAATATTTTTCTCTATCATGTTATGAAATGAATAGTGAGCTAATTACGATCTTGTTTCATAATTAGGAATTCTAGAATCCTTATAATAACTAGCTTGTTGATGTCAAATAATATGAAAGACTCACCAAGGAGTTGTTGAAATTAATGTATTTACCATTTACATAATTTATTATACAAATCTAACACGTGTGTAAGAACTATATTTCATCATAGTCACTCTAGAATACTAGTCACATTGGCTTTAATATGTATGTTAGGATTTCTATCTCTCTTATATTTGAATAAACTAGGAATAGTTTGAGCTTCTTACTATCGATTTAAGAATTGTTTGAGGTATTACAAATAGATTCTTAAATTTAAATAATTAATCAAATATTTAGTCTTGCAAATATAAACCTTATAAAATTTTATTATATTATGAAATGAAAATATCTGAATATAATTGTTAGTCTAAAAAAAATTAATATCACATGTACATTAAATATTATGATTAAACTGGCTTGTTGGTGGTCGATTTTTGCTTGCCCGCGGTTGGGTTTTTTGGGCTATCGCAGGGTTTTTTTTTGCAACCCTTTTATGTTTCTTTTTCTCTGGCTTGTCATTGGGGTGTGTGGTGTTTCGGGGTTGCATTTTCCACCCTTCTTTTTCTTCTTTTGGTATTTTCTCTGAGTCCATGGAGAATAGAGGATTATCCTCTTCTCAAATGGTCTTTGGAGATCTTGATATGGCAGATCTGTCTCATTTGATGCATGCATGTGGAAAGGAACACATTGGTCATTCCCAATCAAGAGCAAACGTCTCTTCTTTGAAAGAGCCTTTTCGCATGAAAAAGGTATATAGTTGTTCGGAGAGATCCCAAGATTTTACAGTTCTGGTTATTCTACTTGAGCAAATTTTAGAGGATGTTGAATATTGGTGTACTCATCCTCTCATATGCAAATTTATCGGTCTTCGCCTTTCTATACCTGTTTTAGAGTCTTGGGCAGCCCGTGTCTGGAATCCTAAAGGAGACATGGAGCTACTTATAGCAGCAAATAACTATTTTTTGGTTATTTGTTTCAGCCTAGTAAACAAGAACAAGGATTTTGAGGGTGGCCCTTATTTTTTCAACTAGGTGGGACTGTTTATCAAACCTTGGCATTTTGGGTTTAATTCTGCTGAGGATCTTCCCTCTCATGTGCCCATGTGGATCTGATTGCCAAGGCTTCCATTGGAATTCCAGAGAGAGGATATTCTTCACTCAATCTCACTCCTTGGTAAACCTGTGGGTTCAGCTTCACAAACTCAAGATCGAAAGTTAATTTCCTACGCTTGTATATGTGTAGAGGTTGATTTAAATAATCCTTTGTTGGAATCTTTGGAGATCTCTTTGGGGGCATCTTCTTGGATCCAATAGTTGGACTATGAGACCCCATCCTTTAGATGCAGTATTTTTCATGAATATGGTCATTTAGAGTGGAGATGTCCCAGAAATAAATCTTCTAAACTTCCTATTTCTAATCCTCCTCACTCTGCTCTGGGGGAAGATAAGGGGAAAGACCCTATGCCTAATGGTCTTGCTGATAAAGATGGTTTCATTCTTGTCAAACCTCGAAATAAAGACAAAGGAAAGAAGAGACCTTGGTTGGACAGGCAAAATGATGTCACCCTAAATAGGTTTGATGTTCTAGAGGATTTGGTCCAAGAGGAAGGAGTTCCAGTTTCAATATCCTTGGGTGCCCAATTTCAACATGAGGTGCTGGATGGGGATTCCAAGAAAGAGGGTCGGGCACTATCTTTGGAGAATCAATAGGATGTGAAAATGGTTATGGATTTGCCTTCCCATGTTCAGAGTAACACAGATCTTAGTGGTTCATGGGTGCCTGAAGGTGCAGTGGTCATGGTGTCTATTCCTCCTTCCACTATAGTGGCCTCAAGTTCTATGAATAGTAACAAGGCCCTGCCTATTTTAGGCTTGCAGCAAAAGACCCTCAAAAAGCGTTCATTAAGCAAACCTTTAAGGAGTGGACAAAAAATGTATCAAGAAAAGGTTAAGGTTATTGGTGATACTTTGGTTGAGTCAGTATTTGTGAAGCCCATTGATTCCCACTTCTCTCAACCACCTAAATGATTGTGCTCTGATGGAATGTAAGGGGGTGGAATGAAATCCCTATACAAAAGGTTGTTCGTAGATTAATTTACTTTGAGTCTCTTGATGTTGTTTTTATTTAGGAAACCAAGCTTTCACTGAATAGTTTGGCCAGTTGTGCTTTGTGTGTCTGGCCCTAGGGCCTTTCGCAGGGAGTGAGCTCTTATGGAAGTTCAACGGGGGTTGCTTTCTTCTGGAACCTGATGAAAGTTTCCCCTTTGTGGTAGTTTTCTACTAGGTCTTCCATTTCTATGGTCGCTTCTAGCTTTGAGACTAGAGAAAGATGCCTCTTCTCTAATATTTATGCTCCTATTGATCTTGTGGGTAAGTCTCATCTTTGGCCTCGCATCAATATTGTTTGGGCTCAGGATCCTTTTCTCCCCTAGATTTTGGCTGGATATTTTAATATCGTTACTAGTTTGGAGGAAAAGTGAGGTGAGTTATTCAAGCTTGACCCTTCCCCAAATTTACTCAGAGATAATATTGGTCTCTTGAATCTCATTGATGTGAAGCCAATTAATGGTGTCTTTAAATAGAATAATAGGAGGAGTGGTGTTGAGGCTATCTCTGAAAGGCTTGATAGATATTTGGTTTCCTTCTATTGGGTGCATGATAGGTGGTCTAACAGTTAAAAAATTCTTGATTGGAGGGGTTCTGATCATTGGCCTAATAAGCTTTATTTTACATCTTTTAGAGCCTCCAAAAATCCCTCTTTCAAATTTCAATTGATGTGGCTTCGTGATCAGTCATTGAGGGATCTTATGGTTGATTGGTGGTATGAAGGGGTACCTACCCATGGGCGGGCTATGTACACCTTTAAGATGAGATTGCAACATATAAAATACAGGCTAAAGAGGTGGAATAAATAATGTTTTGGGAATCTGTATAGACACAAGATGGCAGCTCTATACAAGATGGATGAGTTTACGTGTCAAATTACGGATCAAGGGATGACTATAGAGCTCGATATGGTCGAGTCCCTTTCTCTAAAGGACTTAGAAGAGTGGGAGTTGCGTGGGGAGATTTTGTTGAAACAAAAGTATCATGTGGATTGGCTCCAAGAAGGTGATAGAAACACTATTTTTTTTAATAATTCTATTAAGGCTCGAAGGTATGGTATCTCAATTACCTCTCTCATATGTTCAGAAGGAAAATCATCTTTCACCTAAAGAATAAATTGCTACTAAAGCTATCAATTATTTTTCTAATTTGTTTACCAAAGAGGATCTAGAAGCTATGGTGGAAGAGAGTGCCATCTTGAACTGTATTCCCCCTCTTGTCTCTGTTGAAATGAGTGATGATCTCATGCGCCCCATTTTGTTGTCTATAGTTGAGGGGGTTGTGTTTCAAATGAAAAAAGGGAAGGCTATTGGCCATGATGGGTTTCCTATTGAGGTTTTTCAAGAATTTTGAGAGATTATAAAGAATGATCTTCTAGATGTGGCTCAAGAATCTCATAGGAATAAACAAATGCTCAAATCTATGAATTCTACCTTCTTGGCTCTCATTCGTAAGAAGGAGGGGCTAATAGCTTGGATCAGTACATGCCTATTGCTTTATGTAATGTTGTCTACACAATAATCACTAAATTGATTGTTGAACAACTCAAACCTCTCATCTACACTTTGGTTTCTAAGGAGAAAGGTGGTTTTATTGATAGTAATGGAGGCATTTAATTCGATGGCTTCCTCTAAGGAGAAGGCTATGTTTATTAAACTTGACATGGCCAAAGCTTATGATAAGGTGAGTTGGGATTTCTTACAGAAGATCCTTTTGGCTTTTAGTTTTGGAGAAGAGTGGGTGAGTTGGGTTCTTAGTTTTGTGACTTCTACCTCTTTCTCAGTTCTTATTAATGGGGAACCTTCAAAATTATTTAGCGCTTTGCGAGGGCTTCAACTAGGGGACCCTTTATCTCCCTATTTATTTATTCTCATGGTTGAAGGTCTTGGCAGATTTCTCACTTCCCAGGTGAGACATGGTCTTTTTCATGGGTGGAGTTGGAGTAACGCTCTACTTCCCTACTCTCATTTTTCAGTTTGTGGATGACACAGGTTTGGGCAATGCTAGAATCAGTGAGGCGGTGAATTTTAGGAGAGCTTTGGATATCTATTGCAAATCCTCAGGTTAGAAAATTAATGAAGATAAATCATCCATATATTTCTTTAATACCCCTCATCTTATTCATGATAGGATTGTCAGAATCCTCAGATTTCAGATGGGGTACCTTCCTTTTTTGTACCTCAGGATTCTTTTAGATTTGGGGGTTGAACGTGGAGATTTTTGGCAAGAAATTTTGGATAAATTTTGTTGCAAGGTTAATTCTTGGACTAACATGTGGTTATCCTCTACTAGAAGAGTGATTCTTCTAAAGACTATGGTGCAAGCACTTCCCATTTATAGGTGTTTTGTGCAGGCTCCCCCCTCCAGCTTTGTAAGAGAGTTTGATGCTCTTTCCCGTAAATTTCTTTGGTTTGGTAGTTTTATTTCTTCTACGTGAAGTTTAGTTAAATGGGACTATGTTTGTAGACTGAGACATGATGGGGGTCTTGGGCTCAAATCTATTGCTTTGGTTAGCAAGGCCTTGGCAGCTAAGTTGTATTGGAGGTGGTGTAACAGTTAGGATCATGACTAGGCCTAAATTGTAACCCACAAGTATCTCCCTGGTGCTAATGATCATGAGGTTCCTTGTCCTTTTTTAGTGGACAGGGCCTCTTGTATCTGAGATACACCTTTTTGGTAGGACTCTTGGGATGGTCACCCTCTTATTTTGTCTAGTTATCCATAGCTTCAATCTCTTTGCAACATTTTCACTGATGTTGGATGGGTTAAAATAGAGAATTTTAAAATGGTTAGGCGCATTGGACATGTTGAGGTGACTTGTTGGAAGGTTCCTCTTGAATGCCCCTTGGGTGGTTCGGATGAAGATTGGGCAGTGTTGGTTAATATCTTGGAGGGTAGGTTATGTAGTTCCCTTAAGGAGAGAGATATTTTGCCTTGGATTCCTAACCCAAAAGAAATGTTTTTTGTTGCTAAAGGTTATACTCAGCTTGATAGGCAATTTCATGGCCTAACGGATATTCCCTGGTAGAAGAAGGTCTAGAATACCTTCTCTTGGCCAAAATGTAATTTCTTCTTATGGCTGGTTGCTGAGAGGAAATGCCTCACGTGGGAGAATCTTCATAAGAGAGGATTCCAGGGACCATCTATCTATTATCTTTGTCTGCACAATTAGGAAAACTACTCCCACTTGTTTTTTCTATGCTCTTTCTCTACAAAGATTTTGCACAAGTGGTGGCAGGCTTGGCAACATGCTTGTTTTTATGCTACCTCCTTAAATAAATTTTGGGATAGCTTGGGCAGACCCCAAGCAAAGACTTCTTTTCTTCAAGTGGCCTGGGCTATTGGGTCAACCCTTATTATCTAGAATTTGTGCCTGGAAAGGAATCGAAGGATCTTTTGCGATTCACATATAGGGAGTCCTCAGCTGTGGTAGAAGATAGTTAATAGGTTTCAAGAGACAATCTTAGTTAAGTGCAATTTGTCTGAAAATGTTGATCTGGGTGATTATGCTAGTGTAAGGAATCTGCAATTGGAAAACATTAAAATGGACTGTGCTACTGGAAATAGATCTCGACATCCGTATCAACTGATAAGTAGAGATGGAAGGTGAATTCCCCCTCCTATTGAAATCTTAAAAATTAATACAGATGGCTCTTCCCATCGGAATCCTGGACATGCAGGTATTGGAGGTATAGGTAGAGGTGATGATGGTTGTGCAATTTTTTTCTTCTCTATTTATTTTGGGTAGCACTCTAACAATCTTATGGAGGTCCTAGCTATTAAGATTGTTGTTGAGCAAGATTTTTCTTTAGGATGAAGGAAGATTATGTGTGAGTCAGATTCTCAGATTGTTGTGGACATGTTGAACAAACAAAATTTGAATAATATGAGTTGGCAATTAGCTTCTGTGGTCAGACATATTTTACAACTGTGTAATACATTGGAATTTATCTCCTTTTGTAATATTCTAAGGGAGTGGAATAGAGTGGCTAATTGTTTGGCCAAGTGTGCTTCAGAGCATGTTGATGGTTGGGATTTTAGTGGTAGGGATGGTCTACCTTTTGTTTATCTTGAAACTTTAGACAGGTTAATGTTAGAAGACATGATGATGCAAGAGCACCCAGTGGTGTAGGATCAATTTCCCTTTTATGTTTGTTTCATTTTCATTGTCATTTTTGAGGACCTTTGAGGCTCCTGAGAAGCCTGGTTTTTTGGTTTAATTCCAAAGTAGTTGGCCTCTAGCCTTCAGCCTTAGTTTGTGCAATGTCGTCTATTTGAGGGCTTTCCCAAAAGGTATTATCATTGGAAATCCAATGGTCGGATCTATTGCTATGGTCACTGGACTTTGATGTGGTGGTGCTGGTGGTTCTTTTAGGATCCTTTTAGTTATTGTTGCTGTCTTGGTGGGCCTTAGGCCCGTTCTTTGTAATTTTGTTATTTCTAAATAAATCTTTATCTCTTTTTCCCCAAAAAAAAATAAAAAATAATGATTAAACTATATATTGTTTTGTCATAAATCATATAATTTTAAATCAAATTTATTAAAATTTTAATTAAAGCGCTAACACACTCTATAATAAACTATATTAAAATTTGAACATCTTACAACAAGAAGAACTAACTGGTGAATAACACTAGCTAGTTTCTGAGATCAGTCCACAATACATTGCGAATAAGAAGTCTTGTCTCTTTCCTTTTATTTGTAATTGACATCTTGTCATACACGGGCATCTCCTAAAGCAACACACTTCACCAGCGTTCTCTGTTTTTCCCATTCTCGATAGATTATCGGCCTATGTGGGGCGCACCATTCCCTTGGCCTATCAAATCAGTAGTCCCAATAAATTTGACCCATCCGCTTGCCAAAGCCCAAATTTTCAACTTTCTTCTGAACATAAGTAGTATTTCTTAATCTCTAAGATCAATCTACTACATATTATTAATAAGAGTGTTCTCTTTTCTTTTGCTTCGTATTTAATCACGTCCATTTTTCCTTGTACATGGGAATCTCCTAAAGCAACGCACTTCGCTAGCATTTCCCTTCTTTTTTTTCCATGTTCCATCGATTGTCCTACTACATGAGGAGCATCTTTCGCTTTGTCTGTGAGCTGACTAGTAAAGGACAGCTTACATGCACTTCGACCATCCTCAAATCCACCTCTCAGAACTCTAAATTCTATACACCTCTTCCTGAAAGCCCAATTTCTTCAGAAAGAATACACTTTGGGCCGAGGAATGTTTCCATAAATTGGACTGGGTAACAACTTTCTCAACGAGTTTATTGATGTCAAGATTTAGTGACTTGTACCTATATCAATTAGTTTATTGATGTCAAAATTTATTGACATCCCTAATCAACTAGATTATTGTTGTCAAAATTTGCGATGAACACATTAATCAATTGTTAAATGGAATGTATATAAGCTCTAAGCAATCCACTATATAAATCTGTGGTAGTCCCGTGCAAGATATTTGAATAAACGTGTCCAATAATTGTGTGTCTCGCTAGCAAGTTTCAAATATTTGTTACATATGCCTTGATATATCGGTTGTCGTTTTTTCCTGTCTTAAATTTGGGTACGTTAGAGATAGGGGAGGGAAGTAAATAACACTCCTAGTTAGTTGATTTAGGAGTTCTTTGAGGTATTACAAGTACATTCTTAGATAGAGATCATATTTGGGGGACATAGTCCTCTAAAGATGGGTTCCATTTATGGCTTTTGTTTATATGATGGCACTCGAAAGTTAGATTATAATAATTGAATTCCAAGGGAATTTGAATATATTATGCACTTTATATTAATTATTTGGAATCTTTGTGGAATCGTGTAAGTTTCAGTTTGGATGACTTTGTCAACTTGGAGATGAACATCTCATTGTGTGTGAGATTAAAATTTAGGCATGGTTGCTCTAAATCCATCCTAGAATTTTTATCCACTGCACCAACATGGTAAAGAGAGCCTTTAAGGGTAAACTAATCAATTATTTTGCATCATTTTTTTGACTACCTTGATGTGTATTATGTTGTTGTTTGTGTGGTGATGGTTGTGTCACCCTAGTTGTTATCATTGTAAGATAATTACTTCATTGAATGCATTGTTTATAGATTTGATTATTTTAGCAAGTTGCCTTTAGCACCTCTCAATCAATCACATATATTCTAGGTCCTTTTTAGGATGAACCATTTTGGAGTCCATATGGGTTGTGATGCCTCAATAAACCAAAAAGGTGGCAATCCATCTATTAATGTCAAATAAAACTAAATCATATTGAGCTCTTAAAAGTTTTGGGTTTATATTAATTACCATCCCTCAATAGTAGAATTGTTTCCGCTTATTGAATGTTTATAATCATGGCAGGCCACTGTATCTTGCTTCTACTCATAGCAAGTGTCTTCAAAGTTAGAATTCCCATAGTCACAACTATTGAAAGTAGGCTCTAAATGATTTGAGGGTATATAATTATCAAATGTGTATGGAATGTTCTATAATCTTGAAGAGGTCATTGTTTATGTTTCAACTCATAGTTACGATCTTAAAAATTAAACTTCTCATAGTCGTATTTAAATTAAAATTAGAAATAAATGATATGGGGATCTATAAAGTTTAATTTCTTGAGTTACGAGTGTATTTGAAGTGTCATAATAAAATGACATGAGATAAAAAAAAAATAGAATACACTAAATATCCTGAAAGAAAATTTGTTAGGTAGTAAACTTTATTTACAGTATCATCATTCCTTAAGTGTAACTTAGGGACAAAAAAGAAAATGCAAAAGACACAATATGTTAGACTTGTGTGAATAATATTGTCATTAATGCCAATCTAGTCTTCTGGTTCTATATTGGACAGTGCTTGTAGGCTTGAATATTAGTCCAGACACTATGGATATAATGGATGATATATACATGGTGTTGTAGTTATGTATGTATAGTTGAGGTGTACCAGTTTTTGGTTATAAGTTATTTTGCAACTTGGACACTTATCAAGTTCTCATTGATCTCAGTATCTCGGTGTTAGGAATTATGGTTGATCCCAGTATCAGTCATGTGTCCCAGTTTCAACAGTTTGCAGCATTGGTAACTATCAGAAGTATCTTTTTCAATTTTGTGATTGTGGTTTCCTTGGTATGTGTAAAGTCTATATTTTGGAGATATTGAGTCTGATCTTGTGGCAATAGGTCCATTCCCTTGGGTCCGGATGTCCCTTACTCTTTTTTGGTAATCACGGTGTCTACATTGGTAATTGGATGTATGCAAATGAATTGTATAGAAGTATTGTGGAGGCCAACATGAACTTATTCATAATGTGCTCAGCTTGGTCGACACACTATTTTGTATTTGTGCTCTCCTATATATATATTCATGTGTGAATAAGATGAGAGAGACAAGTGAGAGGCAGAGGAGACTTGATCAAGTATGAAGTGTGGAAGATAGTTGCATCGAAAGAAGCAATGTATGCAAGTATTGTAGAGAGTGAAGGAAGATTGTAGCACAGTAGTCCTTAACTAGATCTATTATGGAACAGTAGTGCAAAGATCTCTAATGAGATCTTCTATAAAGTCTTAGTTTTGAATTTGAGGTTAAACTTGGAACTAATCTCATGCATTTGTGGATGCAAACTTTCTCAGTTTAATCCCTTCTATTGTAGTGAGCATTTTGATAGTTAGTCATTCTTGTTATTTTTGTATCTGGAGTGAGTAGTCCGGTAGTGAGCCCTTTTCTAGTCTGATAGTGAGTTGTTTTGTAATCTGACCATGAGCCACCAAATAGTGAGCCACCTATTTGTAAACATAACTATAAATAGTTATATTTTCCTAAGAGTTAACGGTCTCTATGGTTTTTCCCATTTTGAGTTTTCCATGTACAAAATCTGGTGCTCATCTCGTGGATGTGTTTTTCATGTTTATACTGCATTAATGGTTTTGCCTCAGTCAAATTTGTGTAATAGCCTCAATTGGTAAAAAGTATTTTGTTTTCATTTTTATGTTTGAATGCTAACTCAACCGCCCCCACCCTGGCATTAATTTGGTACTTTCAACCTGATCAACAATTGGTATTTGAGCTTTGGTCCCTTGCTTGGAAAGCCTAATATCTTAAAGGGAGATCTGTGTTGGTTGAGCCATGGCACCTATGTTCTTGGATGAATACTTAAGGGTAGCACTTGAAGATTTCGAAAGAGTTGAATTAAAGAATGAAAAACTGAAGGAAAATGTGAAGATAGGAGATGAATGCGTGCAGAAGCTGAGAGAGAAAATCGATTAATTTAAATTTATATATAAGGAAGTAGAGGAAAATGACAACATAGAGTAGTTTTTGAAAGAGACACTAAAGCTTAAATTTGAATAATGTTAGAATCTTGAACAAGAAATAAAGAACCTGAAGATAGAAAAAAAGATCCTTGATAGCAGCAAGCTCTTGGAAGATTCTATCAACATACAACGAGTTAAGTCAGATGAAATCAGACTTCGTTACCAAACTGGTATGTACTCGGATCAGAGTATTAAAGAATAAGTTAAAGAATTCAAAGCTGATATAGAGAAGAAGTCTGAAGATAAGAAATCTTGGAATCAGAAATCAAATGCAAAGAGACCATGGATTCGACAACCCAATGCACAAAGGTACCCATGTTTTAATGGCTATTGTTTCAAATACAATAAATTTGGACACAAGGTAGTGAATTGTAGAAGTATTCAATGTTATAGTTGAAAAATATTTATACTTAAGGCCAGTCTTTGTAGGAATCATGTTGTGAACTAAAATCATAACCCGATTTTTGCAAACAAGAAGAGTTATAACTTTCAAGGTCAATACTATAATTTCAATATCTATGGATACAAGGCTATTCAATGAAGATGGGTGAACCCACAATAGTGGGTGAAACTTTTTTGCCAACTTTAACACTACAATATTCATTTTCGGAAAAAACTTCAGATTCAAGAACCCAACACTTCTAAGTTCTAACGAATTTGTAGATGATGTGAACTAGTGATTTGTGTCATTTTGTATGTAGATTATAGAAATATTTTTTTAATAATTTTTGGAAGATCAATTTTCTTCCATTTTCCTATCTCCCTCGAAAACTACTTTTTTCAAAAAATATTTTTTAAGAGTGATACTCACTCTGTATAGCATAACCTTTTTCTAATATAGATGTTAACATGATTATTATGAAATTGGTTTTGTAACATCCATATCTAGTGTTTGAAATTAGTTTTGTAACATTTTCTTCAATATTTCATAGTTTATTAAAAATTGAAGTTGAGTTAACTGTAAGTTTGACGTATGTCCATTTGATATTACATAACTTGTTGAATATGTAACAAAAATCCATTTTTTGTTGGAAAGAGAACTTCAATACCTAGTGTGTAAATATTTTTCAGAATTTTTTTGGGTGATGTTTACTATTTTTCCATAAGCATTGAACAAAGAAGTTCATGTTCGATGAAAACCCTATATTCATTAAAAATAAATAAAAATATATTAAGAAAATTAAATATATTAAAAATTATACTATTTGAAAGGCTTATAATAAGGGCTAAATACTTAAAAAAACAAAACTTCTAAAAAAAATCATTTGACCCCTCGAAAAGCTAATATAAAATTGGTTTCTTATCAACATTTGATAGATGCAAAGGAGACTCCATTGCAAGTATGATTTAGAAGTAGAGAGGTTATATTCAAGAAGTTTTGATCTAAGAACCTTTGATCTAACTCTTTTCAATGAATTACTTCAAATGGGACCTCTTAAAACTTAAATCATTATATTTTCTAAAAAAAGTATGATTATAGTAAAAATAATGATGTAAGAAAAATAGAGAACACACATTATGAGTTCATCTAGCAAGATTTAAGAAAAAAGTTGCACTAGTTGTTTCAAGTGCAATCAACCTAGACATTATGCTAACCATTGCATGAAAGGACATGAAGAAAATTTTGTTGAAAATAATGCAATGAAGAGTGACTAGTCGAAGAAGAAAGAAAAATTGGTCTGGAGAAAGAAGAATGAGAACAAAGGAAGTGAGCCTGAAGTACCAGAATCTGATGCAGCAACCTCTTCCTCTGAAAATTAAGTTCAAAGCTTTAGGTTATGGGGAGTTTTGATCTAAAAGAGAAATCTTCCAACCTCACCAACTAAATGGATCATGTCACTAATCCGACATGATAATGTGTGTATGGTATTCGGTAATCAAATAAATCATGATGACATCATCAAAAAGATAGTTCTTGGTAGTAAAATCCTAATGAAACATCTTCACCAACATAAGCATGCATTCTTCAGTTCATTTCTTTCATATCAATTAAATTTTCTTGAGGTTATTGTGGATAGTACAATAGAATTAAAGTGAGCACTGAAGATAAATCATGGAGGGAAAAATGATCATCACAAGATCCTGTAGTGAAGAGTTTGAGTTCGTGGACAAAGTTCTCCTAGATGAATCCAGTCTGAAGAAAATCAAGATTGTTGAAGCAAGATTCAAGGATGATGAATTGTAGAGAGTCAAAGAGTTAGAAGGAAAAGGTGTGAATCTATAAATCAAATTCCCTTGGTTTGATGATGCATATCTAATAAGAATAATCCTTAGCCATGTACAAGATAACCACATCGTGTTGGATAAACCTTGTCTGATCATGAAGGAGATCATTTATGTAATCACCAACTTGAGCGACTGTGGAAGTGTTATGGCAAAAAAATCAATTTTAAATAGGAAAGTGGAAGACCTAACCAGCGTGAAGGGTGATTAGCGAGCTCTTATAATAAATACAACCATCAACTCTATAGTGAGGTATGCAGCCTATGACATCTCTTACAAAGTCTAATTCAAAAATAGGGAAGGGTCCCCCTCAATAATTGGAGTGTAAATGGCATATATGTTTATGACGGGGAACAAATTGTTTGACTTGTGTGAATTGCCAAGATAATTTTACTATTGGAAAATATCAAAATGACCAAAAAGAAGAATTATCCTATCCAGTATGGATCATTGCTTGTGAGCTTAGTCATGTACTGTCTAAAATCCCTTTCTGAAAAAGATAGTGTCATTTGGGAATTTAGTGTACTGATTAGAAGACAAATTTGTAGATACCTAAATAATTTGTATAGAAAAGAATAAATATCCAATATTTTCTTTAGATCATTTGTGCATATGTGAAAAGTTTTCCTAGTTTCTGTTTCTTTTTCTTCTAGGCCTAGAGAATCATCTTCTGGAAAGAAGAAACAGAGCTAGTCTATTCCATTTGACGCTTCAGAGCCAAAGAAAAGAAATATTGAAGATGTTCTAATTAATAATCCAGATTCTCTTTTAATTAGAGGAGTTTAAGAAATGGATAAGCAGGAAGCTGGAGACTCAAATGATGAGTCTAATCTGTCAAAGTTGATTGCTAGTGCAGATGGAATTAAGAATATTGGTATAAAATGGCCGACCTCAGTTGAGTTAGATAGAATTGAAGAAATTTGATGAAGCATGTGATATGGAATAATATCAATTAAGTAGATGTCAAAAATCTACTTTTGGAATCATTGGTAGAGGTCTTGAAGGAATAAATGTCTAAGCAATCATCTAAAGAAAAGGGTCCAGATATGGAGAGTACGAGAAATGAATGCACCATTGCTCAAAGGAACTTGTCAATATGCATAGAAAAATTAAAATATTGCATCCACAGTGCAAATAGAATCTATAGGTATTGTATCTCTTGGTCAACAACAATTGTGAAGCATAAAGGTAGAATTGATGCTATTGACGTCGAGCCGGCAAGGTTAGAAAAATCTTTTAATTTTCTGAATGGAAAGATGCTGAGTAAAGGAGAAGAGTTAATTCCCTTCGGTATGATCTTCTTTTGTTGGGAAGACAAAAAGAAGACTTTGTGAGCATATTTTGGAAAGTTAAGGGGATTGTTGAAGCCAAGCTATAACACTTTTCATGATCACTTGAGGATTTAGAAGAATACGAGCAAAATCCAAATGCTTTAGAAAGTTTTTCAAATTTGGTTGATATGTTGGTTGAGTGTTGAAACCTTTCAATGATTATCAATTTTGCTACATGTTCTTGGGAATTTCTTCCAAAATTGAAGGAAAAGTGCAAACCCATATTTCCAAATAAGAGTACCTGAAGGATCTATTGTGTAAGATTCACATTTTTGGCTATATATATTTGTCCTTTCTTTTTATTCCTTTATTTCTTCATCAAAGACATCCTTTTTCCTTGATGTAAAAAATGGGGAGAAAGTAAAGGAACACGAGTTTAAGGTTTTGAGGAAGTGCATAAGTAAGGGGGAGTTGGCACAATCATTGTTTGAATGTATTTTTGCATCAATGACAAATGAGGAGATTGTTGGACTTGTGTGAATAATATTTTCATTGATGACAAACCATTCTTCTGATTCTATACTGGATAGTGCTTGCAGGATGGCATATCAGTCTGAACATTATGGATATTATGGATGATATATGCATGGTGTTGCGGTTATGTATGTATAGTGTAGGTGTTGCGATTTTTAGTTAGAAGCTATTATGGACCATGGACAGTTATCAAGTTCTCATTGATCTTGGTATTTTGGTGTCACGAATTATGTTTGATCCTAGAATTAGTCACATGTTTTGGTATCAGTAGTTTGCAACATTAGTAACTATTAGAAGTATCTCTTCAAGTTTTGTGATTGTAGTTTCTTTGGTACATGTCAAGTCTACATTTTTGAGATATTGAGAATAATCTTGTGGCAATAGTTCCATTCCATTGGGTCCAGATGTCCCTTTCCATTTGTCGATAACCATGGTGAACACTTTGGTAATTGGAGGTATGCAAAGAAATTATGTAAAAGTATTGTGGAGGCCGACATGAGCTTACTGGTAACATGTTGGGCTTGGCCGACACACTATTTCGTATTTGTGCTCTTTGGTATATATATACATATTCATGTGTGATGAGGATGAGAGAGATAAGTGTGAAGCATATGAGACTTGATAAAGTGTGAAGTGCGCAGAAGATAGTTGGCAATAAAAGAAGCAATGTATTTGATTATTGGAGATACTGAAGGAAGATAGTATCATAGTAGTCCTTAATCGGATCTATTGCAGAATAGTAGTGTAGAGATCTCTAATTGGATCTTCTTTAAATATTGAGTTTTGAATTTGAGCTTAAATTTATAACCGATCTCATGCAGTTGTAGATACAAACTTTCTCAGTTCAATCCCTTCTATTGTAGTGAGCATTCTAATAGTTAGTCATTCATGTTCCTTTTGTATCTATAGTGAGCAGTCTGACACTGAGCTATTTTGTAGTCTGGCAGTGAGCCATTTTGTAATTTGATAGTGAGCTACCTGTTTGCAAATACAACTATAACTACTTATATTTTCCTGAGAGTTAGCACTCTTTGTGGTTTTTCCCATTTTGGGTTTTCCACCTACAAAATCTAGTGTTCATCTTGTGGATGTGTTTCTCATGTTTATACTGGATTAACTATTTTTCTTCTGTCAAATTTGTGTGATAGATTCAATTGGTAGAAATTTTATTGTTTTCATTTTAAGTGGAAATACTAATTCACCCCCTCATCTCAGTAGTCTTGTGCTTACAACTTGATCAACACAATATTGGTTCTAACAACAAGGCTTGATGAGGTGCCCATGTATAAAAAAATACTTGCAAGTAGAGAAAATGAGAAAAATTATAGAAAATTCTCCATTACAAAAGAGAAAATGTAAGAACGATTAAGAAGTCTCCCAAAAATCCATATTAGATAGATTTGGAACATAAAGATAAAAGTTAAGTATCGTACAAAAATATGAAAAAAGTATAAATAATTACTAAACAATATTTTTTTACTATTAAAATGAAATAATCTCCACCAAAATTAAAATGTACATTGATCAAAAAAGGGCATAGGTAACCACAATATTATTGATTGGTTCAGTAAGAGGAAAGTTGAAGTCTCTAAAATTGGTTCACTAAGAGGACCTATAGTAGAAACTGTGTAGATTGCTTGTTCTCTTTAAATATAATTTGACCATATCAAATTTGCATATATAATATATCTTAAAGATCTGGAATAGTACCACATCTTTATGAACTTCAATAAACAAATTTTATACTTCACAAATTAACACCACACTCATAAAATCATTGTGCAAATGGAAACCGTAGCTCGTACAAAATAATAGGAAGGTAAAGCCAATCAATAAATAAGGAGTGAACCTTGCCTCTTAGTTAATAAATTAAGGAGAAGAATTAAAAAATTTGCAAAATCAACTCATGCAGTTTCACTAGCTTCTGGTTATGTTATTTCTGAATTGAAGATGTATTTCACATGCGATAGCTTATATATATGCCCTATTTTAACACATAAAACTATAAATATATGTGTTCACAATTTACAATAGTATGGTTGAAATTACTTCATTTGGTTTTGAAAATCGTAAGGTGGCCTATGGCCACTATTATCTAAGGTCACTAAACTAAACACTAATTACATTTTGAAAGATAGCAACTATATTATATGAAGAAGATTATGAGAACCTTTCAAGAAATCTCTTTCATCTCTCCCTATAGCCACAAGATCCCCATTTCATGTAATCACCAAATTGGACTTTATAACTATCTAATTACTTATATTATATTGCATCTTCAATTCACATCAATCATTCGTAATTATTTACAATGTCTATAGAAATTGAAGAGGCAAAAGGTTAAAATATGAGCTAGAATAAACACCAAATTATTCAATTACAAGATAAGATTAACATAATGATATTGCATGTCCTCATGCAACACTTATAGTCTTAGGTTGGATGGTTGTCATTTTCTAGACTACTGCTTGTATCTCTTTACCACAATTGTCCTTCAAACTCTAAATTATCTATCGATGCTTTGCAATAGAGATGTTGTTTGTTATAATCCTTTTCTCTTGTGCAACTTTTAATTTATTGACTATCTCCTTTTGATCTGTTATAGATATGTACTCTACAATGATCTTTTCTTCCCATGAGGTTTTCATGTCTTCAATGATTTTATGGTACTCTATTCACTATTAGCTGGTGCTCCTCTAGATGTATGTAACCCTCCATATCTTGTCATTGATTCTTATTTAGTTTCCCCAATTGATATCCCAATTCTTTTAATAAATCAGCCTATTGTTAGTTTTTTTAATACACTTTATTGCATTTTTTTTTAAGGGTTGAATCTAAGTCTCCAACCAATACACTTTATTTTGGAAAATCTTAATTTCCTCTACAAAATACTCATCCATAGTTTGATAGCTTCCTTGTTATTTCTCCTTTGTATCCATGGTTATGGTGTCACCTTTCTAATGTTAGTCATAAATAAGAAAGGTCTCTACAATGACTTTAGGGCTTGTATACCTTTTCAATAGTCTGTTCAGTACCAAAGACATGTACTAACATCCTACTTTGTTAGATTAGTAATTCTTATTCATCTTGTTTTGGAGGACCAGTCATTAGTTTAATATCAACCTAATTTTGGTCAGTCACATTTTCATCTCCAAAACCCATAAAGTCTTCATAGTGCTCATGTAAACATCTCATAAATAAGATATTCCATGGGTTACCACCTATATTTTCCTCCTCATTTTGTCTTTCAGGACTAGTGATGGGTTCAATAATATTTTACTCATTAAAATTGGGTTCATATTCCTCTTCCAAAAATTCACTCTTTTTCTTTTTTCATGTACTTCCTTCTTTCTATTTATTTTTCCTTATGTCAAGTTTGCCTTCGTTTTTATTGCCTCTATATATCTTCCACTTTTAAAATATTAGCAACTACAATCTCAACATCTATCATGCATTGTTGTTGGATCATAAAAGGATCCCTCCTCCTTGTACTCCCTCTTAAGCCTATTGTTATAAGGGGTTTTACTATGAGAGTACTATTACATGTAATATCTTTACCCTTTTGAGCTCCTAAATTCACCTTATGGTCATCACTATCTTAGTCTATTTTTCAAGCACTATTCCTTCTACATTCTTTGTTTCCTATTTAAGGTTTCCTTTTTCATGAGTTTTTAATTTAATGCCCATTTAGTTAGAGTTAAAAATTTCTATATTTTTTCCATTGTACCCTGGCTTTTTTTAATTTGGTGTTCAGGGTTATCTTTACTATTGTTCACTCCATGTGTCTCCTACTCATCTTTTGGAGCTAAATAATTACATGAACTCTCCACTCTTGCAAACCCAACCCAACTAATTGGAGGTACGAGTTTCTCTAACCCCTTCAGAATAATTAGTTTTATCAACCCATGGTGTGCTAAAGAATTTGATCCTCTTTCTACACTTTTAAACTCAATCTTTTCATTGATTGAAAGAAGTATTGTGAGAGATTTACTAGGTCTCTATGTCATCACTTACATTATCATCTATAATGATGTGAAAAGATATATACATACCTTCCTTCTCTTTTAAAGTATTGAATTACAATTTTAGCTACATGTGGCCAAAATTTTGGAAGTGAAGCTTTCAAGATACACTATTTAGGAGGTTTTTGCAAAGTATTTTCTTGTTCAAGAAAACATTAAGAATATTGTTTAAGGTAAGTTGTTTTCATTGAAACTACTGGAAAATAGTCTTCTCTACTATGAGTTAACCTAGTGACCTTGATTACATTGGCATATGCACACTCCAATGAGACATTGTAGGTGATTGAAGGTTTTGTCAGTGATGACAACCTTACAATCTTATGACACCAGAAAGGCAATTCACCGGCACCAGCAACATAACACTCTCGACTGACACTCAGACCACTGGCACCGACAGTAAAAGGAAGCATACCGACACAGGAAGCCGACAAGATTTTTGTTGTAATATATTCTATTTATTATTGTAAAATCATTGTAAGCTGAATTGGCATGATGTAAAATGACTCCTATATAAAGAGAGATCATTATAGAACATAAAAAAAGAGATATAAGCGAGATATGGAATGTAATTAGGTAGACCTAATATTATGCGAATTATAGGTTAAGGGTTTATGTAAGAAGCAAATCAGAAACCGGTACTGAATCTAGCATTATAGATGATATTCTGAAGTATTACAAGACACTGGATTTATACAATCCATTTTGTAAGTTAGTGAGACTTCTATTTTGAGTAGTGTGCTCTAGGCACTTGGCCTTCCTGCATGTGTAGGCCCCTCTTGTAGCAGTAATATTCTCTTATTGGCCAGCAAGTGAATATTGTGGGTCACAAATCCCACTGAGGTTTTTCCCACATCGAGTTTCCTCATTAAAATATTGTGTTATGGTGTGTCTTTCATGTGGTTGTTTATATCTCTGTTTATTACATTACTTTTTGCTTACCGATACATAGTTTTAAAAAGTTCTACATGTTTTAAGATAATAAAATCTAAATACCAGTTAGATACTAATTCATGCCCCCCCCCCCTCTTAGTATCTGTGGGAATCCTAACAATTGGTATCAAAGCCTAGTCCTTAGTTTTCAGAAGCCTAACAGCATGAGGAAGATCTTGACACCAGTAGAGATGAAAAATATGATGAAGCAACTAGAAGCAGCTCTCTCAGACTATGATACTGAAAATTTGAAAAATATCAAACTTGAAGATGATCTAAAGGTAGCTTAGGATATTATCCAAGCACTTCAAGAAAAATTTACCATTGCAAGAAACAAGAGAAGAGAACTATGTGAAAAAGATGCAAAATGAGAATGATGAAAAAAATCACTTAATTATTAGATAAGCATGCTGAAACAAGAGAACATGACAATGAAGAATGAGATGCAAGATATGACTATGAGATTCTGTAAAGAAACTGAAGATAGAAAGAAGAATGAAGAAGAGTTAACCAAAAGATTAAGTGATGCAGCAAATGAGATCACAAGACTTAGCTATGAAAATGACTTGTTGAAGACAGATCTGATGCATAAACAGAATGACTCAAATGAACTGATGAGACAGAAAGAGATCTTAGAAAGATAACTGGATATTGCAAATCAGCACAAAGAAAAATTCAAGAAAAGCTCAGAGGAACTTGGTGACTTGCTAAAGAAATAGAAACCTAAAGGTGACACTTGTGGAATTGGCTTTGAAGTTGGACAAAGCTCCAGTACTGCAAACACATAGGATCATAGTAAATAGGTAAGACAACCTTCTGCTTATAAGTTCAATGGAAAATGCTTTAACTGTAATAAGTATGATCATAGAGCAAAATAATGTAGATCTAGAAGTTATCAGAACACCAACACACCCACTGGTCAATGTTCAAAATGCAACAAAGTTGGTCATAACTCTAAAAAATTGTAGAATGAATGTTAGATGTTATGTTTGTGGAAGATTTGGACACCTATCTAATCAATGTAGAATACAAATTGGAATAGGTTATGGGAAAGCTATTAAGAAGAATAATGTGACTTTCTATGCATGCAACAAGATTGGGCATATTGCAAAATTCTGTAGAAGTAAAGGATCACCGACAGACAACAAAAGTTCTACTTTGAAAGGAAAAGAAAAGGTTGAAGAGGTTAAGCAAGAATTCTCAAAACAATAGATTAGAAAATCAGGCCTAAATAATGTTGGGAATACTCCTCCACTGGTAGAACCAATCAACACTCCACCAACAAGACAAAGTAGTACTCCACTGGCAGGACAAAGTAGTGCTCCACCGACAAGAAGTTCTTCATCAAATTGAAGAAAGTTTCCTTGAGGGTTTGGCAATAAAATAAGACATATGCTATTATTATTCCCTTGGTTGATGGTAAAAAGTAGAAATTACCTCTATACCGGCAAAAGAAGTTAAGTGATTACTTAACCGGCATGCATTAATTGTGGTCGTTGGTGAAATTGACATTATAAATCAGTGGTTTTGGCTCCATTTCACTTCATTGTGAATTCAAACACTCAAAGAGCGCAAAATCTCCAGAGCTAAGCGAAGAAGCAAAGGATTTCATCATTCATCCTTCCAAAGGCAGAAAAAGGTTTTTATTATCATGGCATCCTCCTCTGCACCTGAATTTATAGCTAACCCTACTATAGTCGAGGTTATTAAATGCCCTAGGCCCATATTCTAGCTAGTTCCTTAAGTAGCTAAAAAGGATGACAATATTGGTGCATTCTCCCAAATTGCCAAAGGAGTTGTTTTCGCAGAAGACCCCAGAATATACATCCATTGCCACATAGAAGAACTAGGAGATGAAGAAGTCAAAAATATGTTCAAAACCATTATATGTGATGATTCCAGAAATGTGAAGCCTGAACATAAAATTGTTGAAACCCTAGGATTCACTGAGATCCTTAGCATTCCGAACTTTCCAAAGGAAGTTATTAGGATAGTATTGAGCAGGGTACATGGTCCCTTGTTTTGGCTAGACTCGGTCCATAAAATCACAAAGGAAGTTTTGAAAGCTATAACAGGGTTACCTTCCACTTGTAATAGGCCAGACAAAACAAAGAAGGTCTCAAATGACCTATTAACATAACTAACTAGTGCAACACTGACAAGAGATCATTGAGGGTTAATGATGTAACTAATATAAATGTGAGATTCATTAGCATGATTCTTGGTTACAAAGCAACTCATGAAAACCGACTTAACTCAGTTTCAAGTTTATGCATTAAGAGTGCTTATGACATGGTTAAGGACAATGTAAAAATTGATGTATGTGAATGGCTAAAGGATGAGTTAATTGATAATCTAGGAAAAATCAAGAAGGATAAGAAAGGAACTTTTAGATTTGGTAATCTACTTGTATGCCTGATGATACACATAACCAAACAGGTTCCCGGTATATGCAACAAAAGCCTTGGATTTGACATACTGGTAGGGAAATAGTTATCAGACCTATTCAACAACATGGGTGAGAACAAAGAAAAGAATATCCATGATTATTTTCAAGCACTTAAGGCCAAAATGAACAAGAGAATTAGACTGTCATAGAAAATTGTTGACAAGTATAAAGATGATATATGTTTTGTGATTAAAAGGGATGAGGTCTGGATGGAAGCAGTGATCCCTAGAACAATTTGGGTAACTGAAATGGGCTATCAGACTGATGATCATCTCATTAAGACTTATGCAAAAGCCCTTCTGGAAGCACCTAAGGAACCCAAGGAAGAGGTATTCAGTAGTGCAAAGATGATTGAAAGCCAAATTCAATCCAAGAAGAGGGTGAAGAAAGTTGAAGCAATTGTGAGGAAAGGTACTCAACAGGCAAAAGCCATCAAGGAAGATGTATTAAAATAAACTGGCATCACTGAGGATGAGTTAGCAACTTTACAGCCTGAAACTCATCTATCACTGGTAGCAACTTCTTCTGAGAATGACATGCCAGCAACATTCAAAAGAGTTGTAAGGAAAAGGGATCCTTCACCGGCATCCACACCTTCGCCTAGAAGAACTAGAAAAAAACAACAGGCTGTGAGGTCACCGATAAAGAAGATAACCCCAAAGAAAAAGCTAACACCAAAAAAGAAAAGGACTCAACAAAATATTGCTCTGATTGATAGACTGTTAGATGAGATAACTAAAGAGGGAAAACTCAAAAACATCATCAGACTATATGACTCACTATCGGTTGATGAGAAAAAGCAAGTTGAAAATAGTGTTATTTTACACTTGGATATGTATAAGAAGTTCTTAATGGAAGTTGTAGATGAAGTGCCAAGTGAACTATATAAGAGACTGGAAGCAAGGAGACAAGCTATTGTAGAGCTTGATAAAAAGATAAAAATTGAAAAATTACTTGTTGTGTACCTAGTAAACTCACCAAAGGAGATAGATGACTTAATTGCAGAAGCCAACCGGTCAGTATTCTCCACTGCACACCGACATATTGCACTAATGGTAGGAAGAGTAAAAGAGGTAATAGAAGAAACAAAAAATGCATGGGATATGTTCCTTGTGGAGAAGGAAAAGCAGGAAGAGTACAAGAACCCCAAGCCTATCAAAGTCTATCAAAAAGACAAAGATAAAGGTAAAGGCAACGTTGGTGGTCCTCCAAGTTTAAAAATAAAAGACAACTTATCCCCACCTCCTCTTATCACTACACCGGTACAAACAACTGAAGATAAACCGAGAGAAGAAAGTATGGGTATAAAGGATACAAATCCTAATCCTGAGGTACTATACACAGTTAATGTTGATACTCAAACAATCAACATTGTAGTAGACAAGGACTCAACCGGTAAGACTGACATGGCTAGTGAGCCACCAGTAACTGACAGAACTGATGACACAGAGAAACCGACAGATGACAGCATAGGACAATAGACAAAAACTCAAACAGAGATTGAAACAGGTCAACATACAAAGAGTCAAGCAGAGCAACAAGCTCTGGAACAGGAACAGTTTCATATGGAAATAGAGCCACCGACAGCAGGAGAGAAACAAAAACCCTTGCTTAGGGAAATGGAAACACAGACTGACCTACCAGAGGTCACTAAAAGCATGGTTACTTCCTCCACCAGTGGAATTCTGAGTATTGGTTCCTCCTCAACAAGTTACAAATCAACAAATGTAACTCAAGTTCTTTTGGATTCTTTAAAGAAAATAACTGATTGTAGTTCACAAGCTTATAAAGCTATAGATGACACAATCCCAGTTTTGAAGATGATAGGTCCAAACTATAACATAGATAATAAGGATTCTTTAAGTCAACTTGACACCTTGTCAAAGTACATTACTAACAACACAGTAATGGTTGACCAAATAAAGGAAGATGCATTCAAAGAGAAATTAGAAAATGAAAAACAAAAATTCTTGAAAATCAAATAAAGAAGTGTAATAGGGAATTTGACACACTTCTACCAGAACTTTGCAACACACTAAAGGAATTTAAAACTCTATACAAAGACATGTGTAACACAAACCTTTTGAAAGTTGACATAGACAAGAAAATGAGCAAGGTACAGGATGAAATCAATATACTTGCTAGCAATTTTGTTAACTCACCTGATACATTATCAGTTTTTGAGCAAAAGGTAACAGGTTTAGAAGAAGAATTACTTAAGCTAGAAAGAGAAAAGGAGACAATAATAAACAAGGCAAAGAATCTGAGACTAAGATTAAGTCCAAGACTGGACTATTTAGCATCCTTGAGGAAAGAAATATCTGAGTCATTAATACAAGGATAGAAAACACTGCCAGAGCATATGCAGCAACTCACCGGTACAGTTCAAAGAACATAGGTAGCATTGAAAGACAGTAAGAAATTTATGGAAAGCATAAATTTGGTTCTGGCGAATATTTTTCAAATTGTAACCACCTAGTTACAAGGTTGAGACATGAAACCATAGTCTATTGACACCTTGACAACCTTTGTCATTGATGCCAAAGGGGGAGTAGTGGTATGAGAAAATAATTTGGTAAAACTCATCTACTCAGGGGGAGTTCACACATCTTTGGTTCACATATTTTTGGACACAATTTTTTGGATGACACATTTTTTATTTTCTCATGAGTGTTGCCATCAATGCCAAAGGGGGAGATTGTTGGCATATGCACACTCCAATGAGACATTGTAGGTGATTGAAGGTTTTGTCATTGATGGAAACCTTACAATCCTATGACACCGGCAAGGCAATTCACCGACACCAGCAAGATCAGTCTCTACATCGACACTCAGACCATCGCCACTGGCAGTAAAAGGAAGCATACCGACACATGAAGCTGACGGGATTTTTGTTGTAATATATTTTATTTATTATTGTAAAATCATTGTAAGCCGACTTGGCATGATGTAAAATGACTCCTATATAGAGAGAGATCATTATAGAACATAAAAAAGGAGATATAAGAGAGATATGGAATGTAATTAGGAGGACCTATTATGCGAATTATAGGTTAAGGGTTTATGTAAGAAGTAGAGCAGAAACTAGTACTGAATCTGGCATTATAGATGCTATTCTGAAGCAGTAGAAGACATTGGATTTATACAATCCATTTTGTAAGTTAGTGAGACTTCTATTTTGAGCAATGTGCTCTAGGCACTTGGCCTTCCTGCATGTGTAGGCCCCTCTTGTAGCAGTAATATTCTCTTATTAGCCAATAAGTGAATATTGTGGGTCACAAATCCCACCGAGGTTTTTCCCACACCAGGTTTCCTCGTTAAACATTGTGTTATGGCGTGTCTTTCATGTGGTTGTTTATATCTCTATTTATTACATTACTTTTTTTCTTATCGATACATAGTTTTAATAAGCTCTACATGTTTTAAGTTAAGAAAATCTAATTATTGGTTAGATACTGATTCACCCCCCCCCCTCTCAGTATCTGTGGGAATCCTAATAGATTATAATATTCTTATTGACTCTTAAAGTGAGACTCCACACCTTTGTTGAGCTATTGTCACTATTGAACTTAATGGACAATTCAAAAACCATAATATCATCACATCCACAAAACTTCTTGAAGAAAACATTCAACCATGTGTCCTTAAAATCTTTATACATATTTGTAGATTTTTTAGGTCTCCACTTTTTTTTATTTTTTTCTTTTTTCATTTTATTTTGGTAATTTTTATGACTCTTAAACCTACAACTGCAAAAACAAAATGAAGAAAAAATGAGAGGTGACAACAAAGACACAACCAAGTATGAATGCATGAAGCATAACAAAGACCAAAAAGATGAGACGAAAAAACACTACAAAACCTAGGTTTTGTAAGAAACAAAGGACACTACGAGGGTTGGGTCCATAGGGAATAAAGGATAGTATAGAGACTAGGCTCCATAGGAAACACAAGTCACTACAAAGTTTGGCTTCCAAGGGAAACACAAAATATTATGGAAACCAAGTTCTGTAGGAAACAAAAAACACTATGAAGACCAAGCTTCACAGAAAACAAAGGAAAGAAGATAGGAAGAAAGAGGAAAATGAACACAACCAAAGAAAAACAAAAGCGTGCTCTTATCTTGAGAAGAAAACAATTGGGGTATGGTGTGTATGACATAATAGTGCCATCAAATCAAAATCACAAAGGGATATTGTAATGTGGAAAAATTTAGGGTTTCCACAATCAGAGAGATGAAAACCGCTAATTTACCATTATATTCAAAAGAGGAATGAATCCAATAGATCCAATCCCAAATGAAGAGTGCTATAGAATAAATACTGATTCTATTCAAGGGTGTGTGTAAATTGATTACACCTCTTTTGTGAGTTGAAATACTGAATTGAGGTAAAATGCTGAAAAATGAAGGTAAAATTGAGAAAACAGTGAGCTATAGACATGGGATTTTTGCATGCACTTGGAGCTAAGAAATATAAGATGAGTCAGATATGATCTTCAAATGAGCTCCAAAAATGTCATGATCATGGTGGTGTGCATCCTAGTCCTCCTACATTTTTGCATGTTGAAAAGGGTTGATTCATCTCTACAAATAATGCTTATTCTGAAGATCGTAGCTCTGTACCTATTTCCTAGACATAAAAAAAGGGGAAATAGGTTAGGAATAGGGGCTTTCCTAAGGTAAAATCCCTATTTTTTGAATCGACCTTGAAATTGAGATAAATATAATTAAAATAATTGTAAGGAAAGATTCTCCTTTTGAGGGAGATCCTAAATTATGACTAAAAATTTGATAATACCTCCTTGTCAATTTTTGCTTCCATCCACATGGAATTAGGGTTTAACAAGTCTCCAACAAAATAAGATGAATAATGTCTTCTTCATTGCTTGAAACTGGATTTTATTGCTACTCCAAGGTTTAAAGGGAATATTTAAATTAATGTTTAATTTCTTGAATTCTTGATCTCATGTGTGCTTAATCTCCTATAATTTCTTATGTATGTTCAAATGAGATGGGAAATCCTCTTTATGTACTTTCCCATCAATAAATTGACTAATATTTTTACATGAACTGAGATGGAGAGGGGAATCCCGCTCATTTTTAATATGCTAAATTTGTCTTAAAGAGGGCCCAATTTAGGGAGGACTAAGGCATGGAACCCTATTCCCATTGAGAAAGAGGGCACTGCATCCTAGTCGTATTCTATTTTGGGTTAGGATTAAGGTTCCCAAGATGGCGAGCATCAATTTATATGAGATATATGAGGTATATGAGTATAATCAGGTCTTGAAACAAGCCAAGGGGTGAAAACACTAAGGTTAAGACCCAAATGGAATAACAATTGTAGGGTTCCAATTTTAGGACACTACATTTAGCCCTCACTTTACCAGGAAAATGAACTCAATCATACTCTCAGTAATTTAAAAAAGGTTCACATTAAAAAAATTTCACCAAGTCATCGAGGATGCAAGATACACCAAGCTCTGAGCGGACTTCAGGATCTCACAACTTTAATAAGAAGATAAAAGGCATATCATGAGAGAAAGAAAGAGAGAACCATGACTGCAAACTAGTAAGGTTCTCTTACTCTGAGTCATGAAAAATAAAAATATAAAAAATTATGAAAGAAAAGACTATGTTTGCTATGTAACTTAAGTATCAAGATATGCAAGAGAGAGAATCATTGAGAAAATTGTATACCCCCATGTTAAAGAGATTATGTATGCCTTATCAGGAGAAATTTCTTTAAGCTAGGATAAACCCAAAAAGAGAAGCACTTTATCTCAATAATAATCCTCCAAAATATGACAAATCAAAGTATAATGATCATAAAACACAAAACATGAGGTGGTTTCACTTGACTCTAAAGTCAGTATGCTTTTTAACGATAAGAAACGTATATCATGTATATATGTATGCATATAATTTTCCTCATCCTCCAAAGAAAGGAAAACCACCATGGAAGGAGGAAACACGTGTCTTTAGAGTCAACATAGAAGAGACCAAAAGAGATCTCAATGCTTTGCATCATCCTCAAGTAGACAACACTAGAAACAAAAAATAGAATATTTAAGAGAAAAATAGAGGAAAATGAAAAACGAGAGACGATAGAGAGAGAATCTATGTTGATAATGAAGTTAATCAAGTACATCATCCACCCCTTGATCTTTCTCATCATTGTTTCAGGAAGGTGGACAACATGCTACAGGAGTGACATTGAGCATAGTAGATAGAGCTAAGACAAGTTTCAAACAAGGACCATGCTCTAATGAAGAGTCACTTTGTTTGTTATTTGGAGATAGGATTAATGATTTTGAATTTTTTTTTGGTAAATCATCATCAGCATCAACATATTCATATTCATCATTTGAAATACTAGGATCAATGTTTTCATCATTAAAAAAATTCTCACCTATTGCTTCATCAAGATTAACAAAAATAGGAGCTCTAATAGGAATATAACTTGAACCATTATTTGTCTTAAGCATTTTGCATCTTGGAAATTTAGGTTGAACCTATTGGTTAGGAGAAGGTTGAACAAATCGTATTATGTCAACAATTTGTGTTTTGTGTGAAGAAATGGTTTGGGAATCAAGTTCATGAGCTCTCGCACAATAGTTTCATTTAGTCTTAGCTAAAGATTGTGAAGGTTTAGTCTCATCAGGTATAGGCTTGTTTCCTTTTTTTAAGGAAGGATCCATAGGAGAAGTTCTTTTAGGTTGATCAATAGGAAATTTATGGCACTTCCCTTTGTAAGATGCACAAGGTAGAACCACACCATATAAAAGAGGAATAGGATTGGTGGGAAGGAGACTAGGTCCATCATGACGAGGAGAAATAGGTCTATCCTTAGGAGGAATAATTTATTTATCCTTAATTTTAGGAGGAAGAGATTTTCTATCATTAGGAGGAAGAATAAACTTATCCTTAAGAAGAGGAATATGGTCATTAGTTTGAGGAAGATTAAGTGTTGGATTTCTAGGTTTGCTCAAGGATAAAATCATGTCATTTTTCATCTTTGATATGATTCAAAGAGAGAATCACTTTTATGTTGAAGAGGTTTTAGGTGTTTCGACAAAAAATAATCAAGACAAACATATCCATTCTTCACCATAGGTTTTTATATGCTATGATTAATAGTTATGATTTTACCATCATGAGGAAATTTAAAATACTTATGAACAATAGAAGAGATTTATTTCATGGAAGAGAGCCAAGGACATCCCAACTTCACAGGAAATTGATCGAATATAGGAATAATATCAAAGACACTATCTAAACATTTATAGCTAACATCAATGGGAAGTGTGATAGAACCAATAACATGAAAAGGGAAGCCATCATAAACTCTAGCTATCACATCAATTACATCATATGTCACTTGATACAATTGTAAAGTTTAAAGAAATAATTTAGTTATCACATTAACCAAACAAGATGGATAAATAAGCAGTCATCGAGAATGTTTGCCTTTGATTATTGAAGTAATGTAAAGTGGGCCATCATGTTCTTTAGTAGTCTCACTAGGATCAAATGTAAAGCATGTCCTTACATGGTTCATTTTGGTCTATAAGGTTCACTACATTATTAGACTCAAGGCCAATGGCTTTGGGAGAGAAGGAAAGATGACCAATCTCAATCACATTAGTGGAATGGGAGGGTTAAGGATGAGTGAAACTTTGAAGGTTTTGATTAGGAAGAGCTACTGATTTATTTCCATTATCATTCACACCAATCATAGGTATACTATTGTTATCAATCAAGTCTTGAATCTTACTCCTTAAGGATTAACACTTTTAAGTGTCATCACCGAGTTGATGATGGTATTGGAAAAATATTTGGAATCAAAAGAAGATGAAAAAGGATAGGTCATATGAATTGGTTAAATAGGGGGAAGTTTCAATACATTCCTTTGTAACAATTGAGACATAATAATATGCAAACACTCATTAAGAGAAGTGAATTATTATTTAGAGTATTTGGACAAAGAAGGCATACCTATTGCAGTTGCTACTTGAGTATTGTTGTTGTTATTGAATTTGATGAATCCCTCAATCAATTTGAACTTCCTAAAAGTTGCTTGAGCACTTTCACTTTTATCATTCAGAGTCATTAAAGAGGATTGTTCCAATTGACTCACAATAAGCAAATAATTGTGAAGTACTGCACACAACTACATAAAAGATGTAAACTAAGAAAAGAAAATTTTATCTCTAATTTCTTTTTGCAAATTATAAATGAAAAAACTTTGAATATCTTGATCAGGTAGAGCAAAAGAAATTTGAGAATACAAATGCTTATATCTACCAATAAAATCAGTGACTTTTTATTTAACACCTTGCTTATAGTGCATCAAATCAGTTAAAGTAATCTTGGCACCAATATTATTGTGAACTTGTTGAATAATAGCATTAGAAAATTGTTGAAAAGAAGTAATAGAATAAGGAGGCAAACAAAAATACCACTACAAAAATGTATTCCTTAATGTTGTAGTAAAAAACTTAGCCCACAATCTTTGGTTATGAGCCAAGTCACTACACAAAGATTGAAATGATTTAACATGAGTGAAAGGATCACATTTTCCATTATAAAGCTCCAATTGAGGGACTTCCACATTTTTATGAGGTATATAATGTACAATTTCATTATATAATGAGAACTTGCTACATCAAATGTGGCCACATTATACTTAGATTGATTCATGGAAGCTATTTGTTGTTGTAAAGAAGACATTATTTTGGCTAGAATATTGATGGTAGCTTCAAGAGAAGGATTAAATGTGGACATGTTTGATTAAGAAGGAGAAGTAACATTGTTGAATTAAGGAAGGGGTTGATAATAAGGAGGGATGTTGTTATATGAAGGCGAGGGTTTAGATTAAGGAGGTGGAACAATATGGTAGATAGGTATGGGGGAGGATTTTGTAACAAATGGAAGAATCAAAGTAGGAGGAATGAAAGAATTATGATTAGAGGAGTTGGCCCCTTGACTAAAATATATAGGTATGACATTTTATATAGAGGTATCCATGATATTGGATGTGAAAGTAGGAACACTAGCCATAGGGGTAGTCAGAGGAAGGGATTGGTTTTCTTGACTAGGAAGTTGTATATAACCAACGAATTCAAGACAACTCTTCATAGACATAATATTAGTGTCAACAATATGACCAATACCATAGAAGATATCAACACCAAGTTTATCACTTAGAAACATTGTTTTTAACCCATCAATCAATGATAGAGTCTCATTTTTTGTGTATTATTGACTCATCCATTGGTGAAGACTTTTAAATTTATTGTCAATATTCACCAATTGGTCAATGAAAACCCTAGTTAGTGATTCATCCACATCATGAGAATTATGCAAAGAATGAGGATAAATAGGGTAATTTGTAGGATTGGAAGAACCACCAACATCCTCATGAAATAAGTTATCCAAATTAGACTCCATTTACTCAGTAATTAATCCTTGGTAAGACTTAATTCTACAACTTCTTTCCATAGGAATATTATAGGTTGGACTAATAGTAGTATAACTCATGCACTAAGGGAGGGAAATTTGAAATTTGAATCTAATTATGAATCTTGCAAAAATAACTAAATAATAAAAAACCATAGAGAAAGATTATTCAATTAAATAAGAAAATTTATTGGAAAGAGAAATAATTGTGAAAAATCATGCAACCCACAAATAAGTTTAAATTTAAAAATTAGGGTTTTGTGAAAATAACCTTTTAATTTTAAAAAATTAAATTTATAATTATTCACAAGAAAATTAAATTTAAAATTAGGGATGTGTAAAGAACCTCTTAATTTTAAATTTTAAATTAGATGTAATATTGAAATTTGAGAATTGAAATAATTAATTTAAATTTAAAAATTATGGCTCTTTTAATTAACCACCTAATTTTAAAATTTAAATTTGAAATTGTCCATAATAAATTTAAATTTAAAATGAGAGCCTTGTACAGAGAACCTCTTAATTTAAAAAAGTTAAAATTTGAAAATAGATCTAAGGTTGAAATTTTTAAAATTGAAATAATTAATATAAAATTGGGAAGTGCACATGATTAATTTAAATTTAAACATTAGGGTCCTTTTAATTAACCACTGAATTTTAATATTTAAATTTTAAATTAGATCCAAGATTTCAATTTTGAATTTGAAACAAATTTGAAATGGTGAAATTCAAAATTTGAACGATCGACAAGCTCAATTTTTAAAATATTAAGAATTAGCGTTCTAAAAATTGACCACTTAATTTTAAAATTTGAATTTGAAATTAAACTTAAAAGTAAAAATTAAAATTTTGAAATTGAAAGAAACGTAGATCAGAAATAATTTATCCAAATTAAGAAATTCACAACCTTAATTTTGAATTTAAAAATTAGGGTTTTATTGAAATTAACCGCTAAACTTATTAAATTTGTAAGAAACTTGTAATGAAAACTTGAATTTTAAATTGCATAGAAACTTAGATCTGAGAACAAAAATTATAATTAAGGGTGTAGGGAGTCGGGTTCACAAAAAATGTAATTTAGAAAAATTAGGGTTTTCATCATTAGAGAGATGAAAATCACTAATATACCATTATATTAAAAAGAAGGATGAATCTAATAGATCAAAGCCCAAATTAAGAGTGATAGGGACTGAATAATGATTGGATTCATTGGTGTGTGTAAATTGATTACCCTCTTTTGTGAGTTGAAATGCTAAATTAAGGTAAAATGGAGAAAATAGTGAGCTACATATGCAGGATTTTCACATGCACCTGGATTTGAGTAATAAAAGACGGGTTGTATCTGATCTTCGAAGAAGAAACTTAAATGTCGAGATCATGGTGGTGGATTGCTTGGTCCTTTGACTTTTTCACATGCTGAAAAGGGTTGATTCATCTTTGCGAATATTGCTTATTCTGAAGATCGCAACTCCCTACCTATTTCATACACATAGAAAGAGGGGAAGTAGGTTGGGAATAGGGGCTTTCAATTAACCATGAAATTGAGATAAAACTAATTGAAATAATTGTAAGGAAAGATTCTCCTTTTTGAGGAGAAGTTGAATTATTACTAATAATGAATGATAATACCTCCTTGAGAAGTTTTGCTTGCCTACACATGGAATTAGGGTTTAATAAGTATTCAACAAAATAGGATGAATAATGTCTTCTACATTTCTCAAAAACTGACTTTACTGCTACTCCAAAACTGAGGGAAGACTTATTAATTCTCAATTGCTTGAATGATTGATCTCATGTGTTCTTAAGCACTGGTGATTGCTTGTGTATGTTCAAATAAGAGGGGAAATCCCATTTATATACATACCCATCGAGAAAATTGACTAATTTTCCAGAATGAGCCGACATGGAGAGGAGAATCTTTCTCATTTTAAAAATGCTAAAATGGGTTTAAGGAGGGCCCAATTTAGGGAGGACCAAGGCATGACGCCATGGTCCTAGTGAGGACGAGGGCACTACACCCTAGTACCACTTTATTTTTGGTTAAGATTAATGTGCCCAAGAGGGAGACGATAAAGTTTTATGACATTTATGAGGAGTATGAGCATAATCAGGTCTTTAAACAAGCCAAGGGGTGCAAACACTAAGATGGAGACCCAAATATGGTCAAAATTACAAAGGGTTGAAATTTTAGTACGCTACAGATATGAATGAAAGAATAAATTTAACATAAAAGAGGGACTATATGAAAGGCTTTCCATACCTTTATGTTGACTAAGTTTACTAATTCAGTTTTCTTGATTCCTAAATAAGATATTGAAGTAGTTCTTAGTTGTTTTTTTTATTACCAAAATGGAAGATATTTTTATTTTTAATAACATTAAGGTAGAACACTAGGAACATATCAAAGTACTATTGCAAATCTAGTGGATGTTTTTTTATTTAATCATGTGAAGAAATATAGTTTTAATTTTTTAGATTTTTATCATGACTAAATGTTTAAAGATGGATCTTGAAAAGGTTAGGCTAATCATTAAATTCGGGCTGCACTAGTGAATGTTGCAGATGAAAGATATTTTCATGGTTAAAAAAAATTGTTGGAAAAATCATTAAACATCCAATGGTATCAAATTTATATCATCTATAGATCATAGAATATTAAATTTTGAATGATAATATGTATGCTTGTTTGATTTTTTGAATCACACACACTAGTCTATCATCAAGAAAATTTGAACAAATAAACATACACAGTTTAATCCATAATTTTATGCTCTATCATTAAACATTTCAAAACTATTTTGTTGGCAATAATAATGAAGGAAAAATAAGAGGGGGATGGTGAATCAATTTTCAGCGGATTATCAAACTTAACCTCCAATGCAAATCTGATAAATTGCAGTAACAAAAAAGATAAATAAATTGATAGCACAACACACAACACCAAGATTTTGACATGGAAAACCTGGTTAAGGGAAAAATCATGATGGAAACCTACCAACAATAACATGGTACTCTGTAGTAGTATGTGAAAATAATTATGATGGGAAACACACATGTATTTAGACATACTTCCTAGAGCTGACTGCTTAGAATAAGAAGGTCCAGAAGGCTACAACCACTAGGGAAGGTTCACTACTTTACAATATTGATTGGACTACAATCCAGATTACATGAAATAAAAATATAGGATCTCCTTATACCTGATGATAGTTTCAATTAAGCACATTTATCTATCCCGCAACAATCTTTGCTCAATATACCACACCAAAGGATAAATTATCTTAATCACCACATATATCATTCTTTGATAACGTAGAGACTATATTGATATAAAGTTTACATGAGCAAATCACCTATATATATAATTCATCAACCTTGGCAACAAGGTGGGCTAAACCATCAACTAACAAATACAAAATTCTATCACATGATACAAAGATTGATGATCAGACCAATATAATGATATACATGATATAAAATGGAGCTAAATCAAATTATCAAACATGCAATACCACCAAAAATTATGCCAATATCAATTGCAACATGCTGCACCACAAAGAGTATCAACAGATCAACAAAATCACCAATGCCTCACACAATGATCAATGTGGACCACCAGAAATAATACAACATGATCATGAAACATCAACAAGAATATTTTAACCATCCGCAATAGATGTATCAACACCACTTATCAAATCTTCGTCAATCAAAATCTAAAACTCAAGAACACTCAAATAACAACAACTCAAACTAGAAAGATAGCTTACAGAGAACCAAATAATGAACCATCTGAATGTAGATACACATGAACATCTTAAACAATATCCCCAAATTATAACTCAAGATTTGATCACACCAGAATATACCAGAGGAAATATCAAACTCTACAAATCAATGATCACAAAAATGAAACTGCAAACTAGATCATTAAGTCACGGAAATATGTTGCATGAATGAAAACATCATATCCTAGTAGCAGAAATATCCAACAATCTCCCCCTTTTCCATTTATGGAAACAAATGGATGTGTAAAACAATCAATGAAAAGAAAGAAAACATGTCCAAAAAACTCCTCCTAAGACCAAGCTCACTAATCAATAGATAAGATATTTTTTCACATGCTTTCTATCTCTCTTTGACATCAATGACAAAGGTTCTCAGAATAGAAAACCAAACTTTCCTCCTTAGATAAACAAATCAGCTAAACTAAACCACAAACAAACTACTCCAATAGAGGATCGACATAAACTCATCAATCTGGACAAGAAGATAAGATTGTGAAGTCCACTAGATTGTGCAACTCAATGCATCTAATTCTCATTAGTATGGGTAGATACCCATAACTTGTATCTCAAAGAGACAAATGTGTCCACAGGAAAAGGCTTGGGGAAAATATCAGCAATTTGTTCCTTTATAGAAAAATATTAACAATGGAATTATAAAAATATATGACAATAGTCTCTTCATAGATAACTCTAATATCATTCAACATTTGTTTCATCCAGACTACCTAAGTGCAATTACTAGTAGCAGCAATGTACTCAGCTTCAACAGTAGATAGGGAAACTGAATCTTGTTTCTTACTTGCCCATGAAACCAATTTTTTACCCAAAAAGAATGCACCACCAGAGGTACTCTTCCAGTCATCAATATCACCAGCCCAAACAACATCAGTGTAAGAACATAGAATTAAATAATCATTCCTAGGGTACCACAAACCATAATCCAGAGTTCCTTTCAGATATCTGAATATCCTCTTTACAATAGTGACATTACTCTCTTTCGAATTAGATTAATATCTAGAATCCATGCACACAATATGCATAATGTCAGGCCTAGTTTGATTTTGGTATATAAGTCCACCAATTATAAATTTGTACAAGGTTTCATTAGCTTTCAGAGATTCATCATTTTAACATAATTTACAGCCAGTTACCATAGGAGTTCCAACTAGTTTAGAATCTTCTAACCCAAACTTCTTCAGAAGTTCCTTCACATATTTAGCTTAAGATATAAAAAATACCTTTTCCAATCTTTGAACTCTTCACAACTAAGAAAAACTTCATCTCTCCTATCATAGACATTTGAAATTATTTTTGCATATCACCAACAAACTTCATACTCAAGTTATCATCTCTTCCAAAGGTAATATCATCAACAAGGACTTCAACAATCAAAATGTTATCATTTTCAATGTTGAGTTATATATTACTATTAGTAGTATCCTTGTTAAATCCTAATTTCAACAAATACTTATCCAATCTAGCATACCAAGTTATATGGGCTTGTTTCAGTACATAAAGAGCTTTCTTTAGTTTGCATACCATGTCTCCATCATTTGATAATGAAAATCCATCACGTTTCTCAATGTAGACTTCTTCTTCAAGATCACCATTCAAAAAGGCTAACTTGACATGCATCTGATATACCGTAAAATCCTTCTAAGTAGCATATGCAAGTAATAGTCTAATAGCTTCAAGTCTAGCTACCAGAGAAAAAGTGTCCTCATAATCAATCCATTCTTTCTGTGAATATCCTTTACATATTAGTCTTGTTTTATTTCTGACAACTTCATCGGCTTAATTCAACTTATTCTTGAATACCCATTTAGTACCAATCACATTCTTCTCTTTAGGTCTAGGCACAAGTTCTCATGTTTTACTCTTTTCAATCTAATTCAATTCTTCTTTCATAGCCTTCATCCAATTTTCATCTTTGCAAGCCTCAACATCTTTAGGTTCAATTTCGGAAATCAAACATATCTCCTCAGTAGCTAGCCTTCTTCTAGTCATTATGTTAGGATTCCCATAGATACTGAGAGGGGGGGGGTAAATTAGTATCTAACCGGTAATTAGAATTTCTTTTCTTAAAACATGCAGAACATATTATAACAGTGTACCAGTATGCAAGAAATAATGTAATAAGCAGAAATGAAAGAAACCACATAAGAAACACACCATAACACAATATTTTAACGAGGAAACTCAGTGTGGGAAAAACCTCGGTGGGATTTGTGACCCACAATATTCACTTACTGGCCAATAAGAAAATATTACTTACAATAGGGGCGTGCACATGCAGGAAGGCCAAGTGCCTAGAGCTCACTGCTCAAATGGGAAGTCTCACTGACTTACAATGTGGATTATACAAATCCAATAGCTTGTATTGCTTTACAATAGTATCTTTAATGCTAGATTCAGTACCGGTTTTTGCTCTGTTCTTTACATATACCCCTTAACCTATATTTCGCATAATAGGTCTGGCTAATCTTTTTCTCCTTACTTTTTCGCTTACATCCCTTCCTTACAAAATGTCTACAATGATCTCTTTTATATATAAGAGTCATTTTACAATGATATCAAGTCGGCTTTTACAATAATAAACAAAAATGTAATATAACAAAAATCCTATCGGCCTCTATGTCGGTATGCTTCCTTTCTCTATGCCAGTGCCGATGTTCTGAGTGCCAGTGTAGAGTGTGTTCTGTTGATGCCAGTGTAATGCCTTGCTAGTGTAATGCCTTGCTGGTGTAATACCTTTCTGGTGCCATAGGATTGTAAGGTTTCCATCAATGACAAAACCTTCAATCACATACAATGTCTTATTAGAGTGTGCATATGCCTACAATATCCCCCTTTGGCATTGATGGAAACACTCATGAGAAGTTTCAAAAGTGTATCAAAAATTGTGAAGTCCAAAAATGTTACCAAAAATATCTGCTCCCCTTGAGCATATGATTCCTGTGATATTTGAATTTTCTCATACCACTACTCCTCGTTTGGCATCAATGACAAATGTTGTTGAGATGTCAGTAGATTTTGTAGTATCAACCTTGTAACTGGGTAGTTACAATTTGAAATAGATCCGCCAAAATCAAGTTTATACTCTCCATAAACTTTTTACTATCTCTTATTGTTGTCTTTGTTCTTTTAACTGTACCAGTGAGATGTTGCAAATGCTCTGCCGATGTTTTATGTCCCTGTATCAGTGCCTCAAATATTTCCTTCCACAATTATGCTAGATAGTCCAATCTTGGACTTAGTTTTAATCTCAGATGATTTTCCTTATTCACTATTATCTCCTTTTCTCTTTCTAATTTAAGCAATTCTTCCTCAAAATTTGTTATCTTTTTCTCAAAAACTGATAATGTATCAGATGAGTTAACAAAATTATCAGCAAGTTTATTGATTTCATCCTGTACCTTGCTTATTTTCTTATCTATGTCTATAGTCAAAAATTTTGTCTGACAGGTGTCTTTGTATAGAGTTTTGTACTCTTTCAATAAGTTACACAGTTCTAGTAGAAGTGTGTCAAAATCCCTAGTACACTTCTTTATCTTCTCATCAAAGAATCTTTGTTTTTCAATTTCTACTTTGTCCTTCAATGTCTCTTCCTTTATTTTCTCAATGTTTTCTATGATATATTTACACAAGGTATCAAGTTGTCCTAAAGAATCTGTATTGTCTATATTATAGTTAGGAGCAATTACCTTCAAAATTGGGATTATGTCATCTATTGCCTTATAAGCTTGTGAGCTGCAATCTGTTATCCTCTTAATTGAATCTAAGAGTACTTTAGTCACATTCGTTGATTTGTAGCCTGATGATGATGAACCTACATTCTGAGTACCGCCGGTGGAAGTAACCAATCTTGTATTGACCTCTGGTAGGTTTGTTTGCGTTTGCATTTCCTTAAGCAATGGTTTTTCTACTTCTCTAGTTGCCAGTTGCATTGTTTCCTCATTAACCTACTCCTGTACCTGTTGCTATTCCTATTCCAGAGCCTTTTGCTCTATTTGTTTCTCTGTTTGTTGTACTGTCTTAGTCCGATTCTGAGTTTCTACCAGTTGCTCTTTGACATCTATTGGTTTCTCTTGTGTGTTTTTAGTTTGCTCATCTACCGGAGGCTCACTAGCCATGTCAGTCTTATCAGGACTATCTTTGTCTACCACAATGTTGATCTTTTGAGTATCAACATCCACTGTATATAAGACTTCAGGATTAGGATTGACATCCTCTACTTCCATACTTTCAACTGTCTATTGATCTTTTGTAGCTGTTCTTGCCGGTCGAGTAATTAAAGGAGGTGGGGTTAAGTTGTCTTTAACTTTGATACTAGGTGGTCCACAAACTTTACCTTTACCCTTGTCTTTATCCTTCTGATAAACCTTTATAGGTTTGTGGCTCATGTATTCTTCTTGTTTTTCTTTTTCCACTAGGAAAATGTCCCATGCATTTTCTGTCTCCTCAGTCACCTCATTAACTCTTCCAACCATTAAAGCAATGTGCTGGTGTGTAGTAGAAAATACTGACCGGTTGGCTTCAGCAATTAATTCATCCATTTCTTTGGGTGAATTCACTGAGTATATAGCAAGTAGCTTTTCTATCTTTATTTTCTTGTCAAGTTCTATTATTGCTTGTCTCCTTGCTTCCAACCTTTTGAATAGTTCATCTGGTACTTCATCTACAACTTCCATAAAAAATTTCTTATACATGTCCATATGTAATATAACACTATTTTCTACTTGTTATTTTTCATTAACTGTCAGAGTGTCATATAATTTCTCTATATTCTTCAGTTTCCATTCCTTTGTAATTTCATTCAATAGTATGTCAAGAGGGGCCATGTCCTTATTTGTCCTCTTCTTCTTCTTGGGTGTCAGTTTCTTCTTTGGTATAGCCTTTCTTACCGGAGATATCACTGCTTGTTGTTTTTGTCTTGTCCTCCTAGGTGAGGGTGTGGTTTCCGGTGTGGGATCTCTTTTCCTTACAACTCTCTTGAAAGTTGTAGGCATGCCATTCTCTTAAGATGTGCCTACTGGTGATAGGTGAGTTTCAGGTTGTGGAGTTGCTAACTCATCCTCTATTATACTGATTTGTTCCATTAGTTTATCCTTGATTTCCTTTGCTTGCCTAGAACCTCTTCTTACTACTGCCTCAACCTTTTTCACTCTCTTCTTAGATTGTATTTGGCTTTCAATAGTTTCTGCACTACCAAATACTTCTTCCTTAAGTTCTTTAGGGGCTTCTAGAAGTGCTTTAGCATATGTTTCAATTATTTGATCATCTATTTCGTAGCCCATCTCTGTTACCCAAACTGTCCTAGGGATGACTGCTTCCATCCAGATCTCATCCTTCTTAATTGCAAAGCATATATTATCCTTATATTTGTCAACAATCTTTTGTGATAATCGGATTCTTTTCTTCATTTTGGCCTTAAGTGCTTGAAAATAGTCTTGGATATTCTGATCCTTATCTTCTCCCATATTGTTGAATAGTTCTGTTAGTTGTTTACCTACCGGTATATCATATCCAAGTTCTTTGTAGCCTATACCAAGAACTTGTTTGGTTATATGTAGCATCAGACATACTAGCAGATTTCCAAACTTAAAAGTTCCTTTCTTGTCCTTCTTAATATTGCCTAAGTTGTCAATTAATTCATCCTTCAACCACTCACATACATCAATCTTTGCATTATCTGTGACCATGTCATAAGCACTCTTAATGCACAGACTTGACATTGAATTGAGTTTATTTACATGAGTTGCCTTATATCCTAATATCATGCTGATAAATCTTACATTAGTATCTTTTACATCATTGACTCTTAAGGACCTTTTATCAGATGTTGCACTAGTTAGCTGAGTAACTAGGTCATTGGAGACCTTCTTAGTTTTGTTTGGCCTTTTACCAGTGGTCGGTGACCCTGTGACAGCTTTCACAGCTTCCTTGGTGATTTTGTGAATTGCATCTAACCAAAAAAATTCACCATGTACCCTACTTAAGACTATCCTAATCACATCCTTGGGGAATTTAGGAATGCTAAGGATCCCTGTAAATCCTAGGGTTTCAGTGATCTTATGTTTATCTTTTATATTACTGGATTCATCACATATGATAGATTTAAACATGGTTTTAATCTCTTCATCTCCTAGTTCCTCAATGTTGCAGTGAAAGTAAATTCTGGGGTCTTCAGCATAAACAACTCCTTTAGGAATTTGAGAAAAAGCACCTAAAGTATCATCTTTCTTTGCTACCTTGGGAACTAATTGAAATACAGGCCTAGGTCTTTTTACAACTTCGACAATAGTAGGGTTTGCTATATATTCAAGTACAGAGGTGGATGCCATGATAAAATACCTTTTACTGCCTTTAGGATGGATGATTGCTTGAAGTGTTCTTGCCTCTTGCTCAAAATGCCTTAGCTCAGAATCTTCATGCTCTTCGTAGGTTTGAAATCTCGGTGAAATGAAATAGAGCCAAAACCACAAATTTAGGTGGTCTTTTTGCCATCCACCACATTAAATGTATGTCAGTTAAGTAGTAACTTAACATGTCTGGTGGTATATAAGTATCTTCCAACTTCTTATCTCTAACCGAGGGAATAATAGCATATGTCTCATTTATTACCAAACCCTCAAAGAAGATTTTCTTCAATTTGATGAAGAGCTTCGTGTCGGTGGAGTACTGCTCTGTCCTGCCAGTGAGGCATCACTCTGTCCTACTGGTGAAGCATTGATTGGTTCTACCGGTGGAGGAGTATTCCCAACATTTAGGTCAGCTTTTCTAATCCATTGTTTTGAGAATTCTTGCTTTACCTCTTCAACTTTTTCTTTCCCTTTCAAGCTAGAACTTTTGTTATCTACCAGTGATCCTTTACTTCTTGCTATATGCCCAATCTTGTTACATGCATAACAAGTTACATTATTTTTCTGAATAGCTTTGCCATAACCTATACTGATTTGTGTTCTACATTTATTAGATAGGTGTCCAAATCTTCCACAAACATAACATCTCACATTCATTCTACAATTTTCAGAGTTGTGACCAACCTTGTTGCATTTTGAACATTGATCGGTGGGTGTGTTGATATTCTGATAACTTCTAGATCTACATTGATTTTCTCTATGACCGTACTTATTACAGTTAAGGCATTTTCCATTGAATTTATAAGCATTTGGCTATCTTACCGATTTGTTGTGATCTTGAGTGTTTGCAATATCAGAGCTTTCTCCTATTTCAAAGCCAATTCCACAAGTATCACCATTAGGTTTCTGAATCTTCAGCAAGTCACCAAGTTCTTCTAAGCTTTTCTTGAGTTTGTCTTTGTGTTGATTTGCAATATCCATTTCTCTTTGTAAGATCTCTTTGTCTCATCAGTTCATTTGAGTCATTCTATGTATGCATCAGATTTGTTTTCAAAAGGTCATTTTCATAGCTGAGTCTTGTGTTCTCATTTGCTACATCACTTAGTCTTTTGGTCAATTCTTCTTCATTCTTTTTCTTATCCTCAGTTTCTTTGTATAATCTCATGGTCATATCTTGCATCTCATTATTCATTGTTATGTTTTCCAGTTTCAGTTTGCTTATCTCATCATTGAGTGATTCCTTTTCATCATTCTCATTTTGCAACTTTTCACATAATTCTCTTCTCTTGTTTCTTGCAATGGTAAAATTCTCTTGAAGTACCTGAATGATATACTGAGCTGCCTTTAGATCATCTTCAAGCTTGATGTTTTTCAATTTTTCTGCATCATAGTTTGAGAGAGCTGCTTCTAGTTGCTTCATCAGATTTTCCATGCCTACCGGTGTCAAGATCTTTCTCGAGCTGTTAGGCTTCTTAAAATAGAGGACCAAGCTCTGATACCAGTTGTTAGGATTCCCACAGATACTAAGATGGGGGGGGGGGAGGGTGAATCAGTATCTAACTGGTAATTAGAATTTATTTTCTTAAAACATGCAGAACATATTATAACAGTGTACCGGTATGTAAGAAATAATGTAATAAGTAGAAATGAAAGAAACCACATAAGAAACACACCATAACACAATATTTTAACGAGGAAACCTGGTGTGGGAAAAACCTCGGTGGGATTTGTGACCCACAATATTCACTTACTGGCCAATAAGAGAATATTACTTACAATAAGGGCCTGCACATGTAGGAAGGCCAAGTGCCTAGAGCTCACTACTCAAATGGGAAGTCTCACTGATTTACAATGTGGATTATACAAATCCAATAACTTGTACTGCTTTACAATAGCATCTTTAATGCCAGATTCAATACCGGTTTCTGCTCTGTTCTTTGCATGTACCCCTTAACCTATATTTCGCATAATAGGTTTGCCTAATCTTTTTCTCCTTACTTTTTTGCTTACATCCCTTCCTTATAAAATGTCTACAGTGATCTCTTTTATATAGAAGAGTCATTTTACAATGATATCAAGTCGTCTTACAAGGTTTTTACAATAATAAACAAAAATGTAATATAACAAAAATCTTGTCAGCCTCTGTGCGAGTATGCTTCCTTTCTCTGTGTCGGTGCTGGTGTTCTGAGTGCCAGTGTAGAGTGTGTTATGCTAATTCCGGTGTAATTCCTTGTTGGTGTAATGCCTTGCTGGTGCCATAGGATTGTAAGGTTGCCGTCAATGACAAAACCTTCAATCACATACAATGTCTCATTGGAGTGTGCATATGCCAACACATTACGCCTTTATTCTTATCACCAATGATTTGATTTTTAGAATGATTCAATCTAACATACCTTAGAGTCTTCTGATTATTCTAATTTTTTAGGTTCTTGCACCCCTCTACCGATAGCAATAACATCTGGATTAACAATGTTTACCAGATCATTTTGTTTCAATTGTTCAGTTTGATTTAGAGTGGCTTTGCTCTTTGTAGAGTATCCCAAAAAAATTACTTCATCACTTCTTGCATCAAATTCCCCTCCTTTGTCAAATCTCTGACATTCCAGCTTCAATCCTATCTCAGTTTCACCCTTTTCTTTGAATACCTTTAATTTGTCCAATGCTTCTGATTTTTCCCTTAAAAAGGCAACCCACATTGTCCTAAAATAATTAAAAATAAATAACATGAAATATCTTTCACCCTACACACTTCTTATTCCAATAAGTCCACATATGTCAGTATGCATAAGATCTAGCAATCCATGAGATGTATATTGTTTACCTACCCATTTGACATTCCTTACATACCGTATTAGTAGGCTTAACAATTTTAGGCAAATCTCTAGCAACTTGAGTAGAACCGATCTTAATCATTGAGTCAAAATTAATATGACACATTCTCCTATGCCATTACCTACTTTCATGAATCTAAGAAATCAAGCAAATTTTCTCACCAGCATTGAATTGAAATATATTACCTTTAGTCTTAGTTCCTGTTGCAATCTCTATACCAGAGGCATTTAGGATCTTGCATTTTCCATTCTTGAATTCCAAATCATAAACTATGTCAACTATTTGTCCAATACTTCAAAGATTATGTTTCAAACCCTTAATGTACAAGACATCATCAATATTATTCTCATCATCAAGGGAAATAGAACCTCTACCATGGATCACACATGCTTTGTCTCTAAATCTTACTATTCCATTTTCATATCTCTCCATATTCATAAATTTGCCTTTATCACTGGTCATATAATGTGAACAACCATTGTCAATCACCGATTCATGTTTCTCTTCAACTTTAGCAACTAATGCTTTCTCCTCAATAGTGCATCTTATGAATCAACAAGTACTGACCCATCTTCTTTGATAGCAATAAACACAATTTCATCTCCATTTGATTCTTCATTTGTAACACCTTCATCAACAACATAATAACAGTTCTTATGATGCTTAGACTTTCAGTTAGATTTGTAGGGATTAGCATACTTCTCATGCTTCTCATATCTATCACTTCTATCATGCTTATCAAATTTATCATCCCTATCATACTTATACATTCTCTTCAAGTACATAGAAGAAAAATGTCTTATCTTATTGAAAGAAAAACATTTCAAAGGAAATTTACCATCATAATTACCACCTCCTTGAAGAAATCTCTGAGCAATCAATGCTTCAAGATCATCCAATTCTTTTTCTTGTTCTTCCATCTCTCTTCTCTCTCTTTCATATCTAGATATTATGCATTCATCGAGATCATAATTCTTCTTTTCAGATAGAGAGGTTCTAAATGTTGTCTTTTACTTTCCATGCAATTCACCAAACTCACTCAGTTCAAATGTAGCAATCTTTCCAACCATCATATCTCTTGTCACAGTAGTCACACTTTAGATCTCATCAATAACAACTACCTTATGTTTATAAGCAGGAGGCAATGATCTCAACACCTTAAAAACTATTTCATCTTCTTCAAGGGTTCCACTAGAACATTTGATACCTAGGACAAGTTCATTCACCTTAGCCAAGAAAGAGTATATATTTGCATCTACTCCCATCTTCAACATCTCATAGTTCCCTTTCAAACTCTACAACTTAGAAACTTTGACTTGTTTATCTCCTTCATACAAGGGCTCAAGCTTCTCCCAGATCTCATGTGTAGTCTAAAGTCCCATTATATTAGTCATCTCAAAATCAATTAGGGCACTTAGCAATGCTTCCTTACCTCTAATGTTATGTTGATCTCATCCATAGTAACTGGTCAATTCTGAGGAACAAAATAGACATTCTTTGTAATATTATAGTAATCTTCTCCAAGACATCTCAAGTGCACCTCCATCCGGTTCTTCGATATAGAATAGTTACTTCCATCAAATCTTGGACTCTCCTTCCTAAAATAACACTTCCACTTCTAGTTGCCATCCCGGATCACCTCAAACAGTCAAGCTTCTTCTGGAGGATCTAGTTTTGATACCAATTATTGGAAAAAACAATGAAGAAAAACTAAGAGGTGAGGAGATGAATCAGTTTTCACCAGATTATCAAACTTAACCTCCAATGCTAATCTGTTAAACTGTAGTAATAATAAAGATAAGAAAATTGATAGCAAAACACACAACACCAAGATTTTGATGTGGAAAACTTGGTGAAGGAAAGAACCATGGTGGGAACATACCCACAATAAGATGATAGTTTGTAGTAGTATGTTAAAATAATTACAACGGGGAATGCACATGCCTTCATGAACACTACCTAGAGCTCATTGCTCAAAATAAGAAGACCCAAAGGGATACAACCCTCAGAGAAGGTTCACTACCTTACAATAATGATCAAAATACAATTCAAATTACATGAACTTGAAATATAGGGGTATGTACAAAAATATGGGGGTCAGACAAGTGGACACCACCTAAAAAGACATGAAAAAAATTAGTGCGTAAGCAGTATTAAAATTTCAAATCACCGCCTACACGCTTAGTTTCGTTGTTCCCAAGCCTAAAGAAAGATATCGTGTATGCGGTGTTTTTAGGAAAGTGAGTGCACACAAGGTGCTTTTTAGGAAAGTGAGTGTGTACATGGTTTTATTAGGAAAGTGAGTGCGTACACTGTTTTAAGTCCTAAAAAATTGCATACGCAGTACCTATCAAAAAAAGGTTTTTTTAAAAATGACTGGGTCTTATTTTCCCCGTGACCATGATATTTTTTTCTCTATTTTCTCCACAAAACCACGAATAGGGTGCCACATTTCTCCACTCAACACTATGGATGAAGGTTATTTTTTCTTAATTTTTGTATTTCTTTCTCGTTTATTCAATTTTTTTTATGTTTTGAATTTAATTTCATTTATTTTGATTAGGTTTTTTATTTTTTGTTTCGAAACCCAAATTCTAATAATCCACAACAACAACAACAAGATGCACCTCCTAAAAACCCCAAACAAAACCCACAAGATACACCTCCAAGTCCTCCTTTTGACCGTACACCTAAAACATAGGAGCAATTGAATAAATAGTTAGGGCAAAACATGTCTAAAATAAATAGAATGATTAATAAATTGAAAACAGCTGAGCTTGAGCATCATAAATCCCTCTCCACTAGCCTAGAAACATTAGCTAGTGGTGCCATAGTTGTTTCCACAAAAAATACACAATGGGGAAACTTTAGAGGTATGTGTCGCCAATACTATGCTAGTGGGTTATCATACGAGTGAGTGAAAAATAAAAATATTAGTAAGCAAAAAACATGTTCCCTTTTAATTGATCCTAAAAATGGTTAGTTGCTACCTCATAATCCAAAGATGTTTCCCTTATATTGGTGTACCAAAGTGCAGATGAAGAAACTTTTTTGGTAGAGGTGGTGGATGTTTTTTGATGATCCACATTATAATAGTTATGAGGTTCCATTGTATTTTTTGAGAAAAGTATATTGTGATTTTGTCCTCAATGTGAGGCCAAACTATTTTGACATGAGAGAGTTCCATTGTAGAGGTGTCGGCTCTGCCCAAGATAGACCTAGAGCCCATAGGCGATTATCCACGGAGAGTCGCCATTCCTTAGCACCCAAACCCAAGGTGCATCAGCTTCTCCTATTAGAGTTGAAAGATTCAATGGAGCTATAGGCTATTCAGGTGGCCACAGCATTGGCTAGTGCCATCACCCAATATGGCACATAGTTAGCACACCCTCTTGTACTGGATGATGAGACATTAGTTGATCCAGGTGGTGAGAGAGAGCCCATTCAACATGTGTGTGTTAGTTTCTCAAGGATATTCTTAGGGACGAATGATGAGGCCACTATAAATGGATCCATGTCTTGTTCTTGTATGATTTGAGGGAGTAGATGTCAGACCCACACGACTGAGGATGTGGTGCAAAAAAGGAGTTGATGGACATGTTGTTTGGCCATCAGCTATAGACATAGGTGTGTTGATTTAAATTCATAGGATTTTATTTATAAGTCACTTTAACTTTGTAATTACATAAATGATCATTTATACATCAATTTAAATTAATATAAATAATATGCACTAGTAGTATCCCACACTCCTCCTGCAGTAACAGTAGCGACAACTTCGATGCCTGGGGTATAATTTTGTAGCATGTTAAAATAGAATAGTACAATTTGAATTCAAATAAATTATAAGATATACTAACTATCTTTAATACTTGGTCCATTTTTTGGTTTGTAGGTGTTGTCAAAGGACCAAATGTCCAGGATTGATGACATCACGCTCTCATCGATCAATTTTAGCCTACAAGGCTATATGATATCATATTTTGTATACCCTTTTTTATGTTTTGATGGAATATGCAAGTCATTTAATTTTAAATTTTTAAAATTATTCTTAATATATTATCTATACTAATATCAAATTTTTATTTGTTTAGGGTACCCCCTCCGTGTCTATGCCTCATCCTAAGCAAAAGAATTCCTCGAAGATGCCAAAATGTGGGAACAATCTAATTTAACACATTTTTAGTTGTACAATTGTTTTAAAATGATGAAATTGTCAGAGTTGAGATTTATAGATTGATTAGTGTTTTTTTTCTATTTTACATGTACAATGATCATTAAGATATTTGGATTTGTTGAATGCGCTTGATTCACCCATGGATTGGGAGAGGGTGGAGGTATGTATCTCTACTTTATTTTCTTGATTTCTTGATTATATGCATGTGTACATGTGAACTTGTGATAAATTATAATCTTATAATTTTTTCATACAAGTAATATTCATAGTTGCTTCATCAATGGCGAGCCCTCCTCTATGCACTAGAGAAGAATCTAAAGATTCGATACACTTTTGTTTGATATATTACATTATTTTTTTTTAATCTACAATACTTATCATTATATTAATTGTATTTAATCTTTGATCATTTTTTATATAGGTAATAGCAAAAGTTTCTCCATCAATGGTGCCCCATCCTCAGTACATTAGATAAGCATCTCAGGCACCAGTATGTCATTGTTCCCTATATTATATCTGTTAAGTGTTTTTTGATGTCTTTATGTTAGTACATTGTGTTAATTGTAAATTTAATCTAGAATAGTCCCCTTCACGGTTTGACCATAACATGGATCCTTTTATGTTTGTCTTCAAGAAAACTCCTAAGACTGACAAGGAGAGTGGAGAAAAGACATTATATCTGAGATCAGTCAATCAGGTAATCTACATTTCAATTGCAAAGAAGTTATAGTTAAATTCATAGTTGTGTTGTTAATTGTGAACTATTTTATATAAAATAATTCCAAGTTGGCTTTTGAATTGTGGTTTTGCAGCCATCTACAGAGTCATGTACTGTATCGAAGATGCTCGATTTTGAAGATCCACCATAAGTTTAGGATCATATAGTGTTAGTTGTGGTTATAGATGACCAATACATGTAGATATATTCTACACTTTTAGTGTATATCCATTTGGACATGGCATATGCCACATTTTGGTAGTACTTGTATTGACTTGGCAGACATGCCCTTTATATATATATATATATATGTTGATATTGGATCGAATAAATGTGTACTAACTTCATTATTGTGTATTCATTGTATTTCGTGGCTGCAATTTTATAAAGTTAATTGATCATTTTCCTATGTAATTAACAATATGAATATAACCAATAAAAATCTGTGATATAAAACATTTCAATTGTGGAATATGATTTGATAAAATTTCTAAAATGTTGAATTAACCCTAGAAAACTCCTTCTATCTAGTTCATTATTGTGTATTTGTTGTATTTGGTGGTTGCGCTTTTATAATTTAAATTAATATTTGCCTATGTAATCAACAATATGAATATAAATAACAAAAATCGATAATATGAATATAAACAACAATATATGTGTGGTGCGAGAGCACCCTCATGCTCGCAATGGTCAAATTTCAAGTCTTGTGTTTGGGGTCATTTGGATTAGAGATATAAAATTTGCTCATTTATTGTCAAAGTTGCTCAATTATCATCAAAGTTGTCAAAGTTTGGCTTCATTTGGATAAAATATGTAAAAGTTGCTCAGTTGTTGTCAAAGTTGTTAAAGTTGTAAGATAGGCTCGAATTGTTTTGGTTTTTTGTGTGCACAAAAAAATGTCACAAGTGCATTTGGGTGTGTAGGTTTACACTAGGGATTCTCCTCTCATGGATCTCAAAGTGTCGGAACGTTGAGATTCATACCCTATCGGTGCGATATCTCAAGTGGCCTAAGTCCAAAAAATTGTCAAACTTTGATGGATTATTTCTTCCAATTCAGGACACATATGATCAATCTGTTTGAAAATGTGGGGTCTCATGACACTCCTCTATAATGGCCTATCTTTGTTTCTGAGAACTCAAAGCCATTTTCAATTGCTATTATTTTTTTGCCTGCTGCAAAAACCATTAGTTACATGCAATGCAAAGTTGCAAGATAGGCTAGAATTGATTTGATTCATTGTGTGCACAAACCGATGTCACAAGAACATCTAGGTGGGTGGGTTTACATTAGGAATTCTCCTCTCATGCATCCCAAAGAATCAAAATGTTGAGAGTCTTACCCTACTAACACGATCTCTCAAGTTCCCCAAGTCCAAAAAATTGTCAAACATTGACGAACTTTTTCTTCCAATCCAGAAGACATATGATCAATCCATTTGAACCTATAGGGTCACATGAGGATCCTCTACATTGGGATATCTTATTTTTTGATGACTTAGAGCCATTTTCAATTGGTAGTATTTTTTCTCCTACTGCAAAAACTTTTAGTTGTGAGATAGGCTAGAATTTATTCAGTTTGTCCTATGCACAAACCGATGTCATGAGCATGTCTGAGTGGGTAGGTTTATGCTTGGAATTCTCCTCTCATACATCCCAAAGATCCAGAACAACAAGTCATACCCTACTTGTATGATGTACAAGTTGCTTGACAACTTTTTTGATAATAATGACAATTTTTAGTCAAATTGTATCTAGACTCAATCTATGACTCCTATGACTCAAATAATTATCCATGACTATACAAGAGTGAAGAATTCTCATGATTGACCTTATCAATAATTTTTATGATTGATCTTATCACATCACATAAACTCAAAATATAGTAACAAAATATAGAAACAAAAAATAGTCACAAAACATTGTCACATATTATTAGAAAATTTGCCTCTAAATATGGTCAAATAAGCTCTTGGCTATTTGAATATACAAATAAAATGTATTACAAATCATCTCATGGGCTTTTATACAAAATTTGACATTACAATATGTGTGATTCATCTCATTGCCATTATAATATACAAAATTTGGCATCTAAATATCTACAAATCAGCTCATTGCCATTTAAATATACAAAATTGGGCCCCTAAACATGTACAAATCAGCTCATGGGCATTTATATATACAAAAAATAAATATAGAATAATTCGTTGATGATATATACAAAATTCTCAAAATCATTCTACTCTAAACCATAGAATCAATCAAGTGAGCTTTCAGGATCAACTCTAACTTGTATTGTGTCAAGTATTACCTCGTCGTTAGATTCATGAACTTTCCATAAAATCTTGTTATGAGGTCTACCATGATACTTCATCAAATGAATATTTTCTGCAACAACAATGCTAGAGAAATGAAGAATATGTTGGTGTGCTTAAAAGTACTCAAACAACCAAACATCAGAATTATTGATAGGGTATCTCCTAAGCCATATTCTTGTCATGACAATAGATCCTATTGGGTACTCAATACCCTCTTCATCAATGATTTTGGTTGTCAATTTTCTTTTAGGCTCAACACAATGACCCAAATAGTAATCCATTCCTTCTTCATTGTTCTCTTCTAGAACAATTGCATACACATGAACTGCATTTTATTAAGTGATAATTAATACAAAAAAATAAAGTGTGATCTACAACAAAATGAACCAAAAATAATACTTACCAAAAAATTAACTCTTAAAATCACCTCAATGCACTAGGTCAGATACATGGTCAAAATACACTAATGTCTCCATCTGGATCAATTATAGTGCTTTGGGAATTTGATATGTATCAATGGGAACCGATGGTCTACAAGACCATTTTTCAACCCACTCTTGTGATTCACATTCTTCCCACAAACAATACATGCATGAAGAGGAAAAACATACCATTTGTCTAGTATAAATTACTAGTGAACTTGCATTTGAGCTCAGAAATGAGTGCATGTCACTTGATCCTGCAACTGTATAACAATCTAGATAGTTTTCAATGTTAGATTCAATGATCAACCAAAATATATACAAAACATTGACATACCTGGATTACCTGGATCGATCATAGAGTTACACTATCGCACAATTGTTTCTGCATCTATCAACTGAGCACCACCTTCATACTTCAATTCTTCTCTAGCTAGGGCTCTTTTTACACATGCTCATGCACCATAGTTCTCTCCCTTACCATGTACAGCCTCAGTGAAATTCTAAAAAATTTATACATTGCTTGTTATATGCATCCTTGTCAACCAATAAAACATCCTTGCATTCTTCATTTGTGCAATGCAATTATCTGACAATATTAAGTGTCAGTTTTATTTTATGTTTTTTCTTTTAAATTATCATAGAAAACTTTAAAGTATCCTTGTACAAACTCTAATGAATGAGTATGATCATCACTTATGTAGAAGTGATACTCTCTTAGAACCTTTCTATCCTCCTATGTTCTATCATCTGCATGCATGAATGTTATATGTACAAAAATAGAAACTTACGTAGAATGATAATACATAGATTGCACTTCATTTTGAGGTTATAGTGTATAATTTTCAGCAAAATCAACACTAGAGATAATGGTGCCAAGAGGAAATGTGTCCTTACATAACTCAAGTTGCTTATCTAACCATGAAGCTCTATGTGTATGCATTATGTATTCATAAACTAGTTTCTCTTGAAACATTTTCATAAATTCTACTAGAAATATATCATTTTTCACTAACTCACATCTCTTCAAATCTTTTCCCTCTTTAACTCCATATGTGACTATCTTGCATTTTCCAAAAGAAACTAGTTTGCTACCAATTTAATGTGTGCTCTCAAAATTTACACATCTTAGTAAACATTGCAAACCAACATATATAGCACAAGAACCTTCCAAACAAGACATCTTATAATAAATGAAACCATCATGTCTATTACATAGTAGACTTGAAATAAATTCTCCTACCAACTTAGGAGGTTCTTGTATATTTCATTCCTACAAAACATCGTAAGTGTGCAAAGTAGAACAAAATAATGAAAAAATATCATAGTGCATGGAAAACTCAAGATGCATCCTACAACAACACATGGTGCGTACATGATTAATATTAATATAAAAAGGTTTTGTCATTTCAAAAAACCTTTGAAATATTCTTATTTGAGAAAACTTTTCAAAGAATCTTTCATAAAATTTTGTTGGAGTCATATCCAAATAGTGTTTGGCATGTGGCTCATTATTTGTAGACCCGATTCGCCTTCTAACAACATTTCTTTTCTTGTGTGAAACTCTTGTGTTGTCATGCCAAAAGATTTCAATTAATATTCTTTATGCATCAACAACAACATTGTCTTTGCATGGTACTCTACCCAAGAATGCCCGAAAAGAATTATTGTTAGGTTCCTCTATTTTTTCTCACCTTTGTAATGCTTTACTTAATGTTTTTCTACTAACGTTTAATGACTTACTTGTTTTTCTTATCAAACAATCCTTTTTTATTTTGTTGATCATTATGGTTGATGTAATGATATATGTCGAGTAACATTAGAATCTTTAGTACATGATTTTGAACCAATAGTTTGATATGCATCAAATAGATTTCTCACAATAGTTCTTTCGCTGTTACTTTCAGATGATCTTAGGCCTACAATTTTCATTGTCTCTCTAAAATTTAAATTTTCAATCATTTGAACAATTAATTGACATCTTGCGATTTGATTTAAAATTTTAAAATAGTTTTGCAATTATTATTTAAACCATTGTCCTATAAGTTCGTTCATTCATTTTATCAGTCATTGGCTTCAATATATTCTCATCAATGTTAATTAGATACTTTTGTCTGCTACGAATGATTCTAGGAGGTGTTAACATCAGTGCATTGTGTACATTCAATTCAACAAATACAACTGGTATATGTTTATCATTTAATTGACTATTCAATGTGGTATATTCTTCAATTTCATCAAGTTCATATGATAAATCAAATGTCTCTTCTTCAATTGCATTAGGTGCATTATGTCCATTTGGTAGATTGAATTGATATGTTGAGGATGACATACCTTCTTGTCCCATTATTTTTATGTTACATAATTTCTTCATATGCTTCCTTTGTTTTTCCTTGTAAGCCTCTCATTGTTCCATCGTTCCTCACTTGTTCTTTCTCATGTTTAGTATCGCTTGTCCTAAATAGAATCATATTACATATATGGAAATAAAAGTTCATAAACAATCAAATAACCATAAATATGCATCTTATCATTATTTTCTTGAATCAAAAATATTAAACAATCATAATAACATTGAGAAAACTAATAAGAACAATAATTCTATCATTTGAAATCATGCAAAAACAAAAAAATCACTTACTTTTATGTATAAAATAGTGATAGAAGTGAAAACACAGTTACAGTGGGGCCTTCAATGACCTCAAAAACTTCTTTTGAGGTTATTAAGGTTCTTGGGAAAATAAAACTATATCAAAGTATCGCGTATGTGGTATATTAGTAACCGCATATATTTTGTTAGTCTCTAAATGTTGGCATGCCCAACGAAAGTTTAATTCATCCTATATATGCACTCCTACACCTTGAAAATGTTATGGCAGGACAACAAACTAATAGGCTCAGTACCTCGTACATGCTATTTGTACTAAATAAAATGTGAAGGAAAAGGGAGGGATGGAGAGGGAGAGGGGGAGAGAGCAAGAGGGAAAGAGGTTGAGGGGGGGGGGGAGAGGGAGAGGGAGAGAGGGAGAGGGAGAGGGTACAGAGAAGAGTAAGGAGGGAGAGAAGAAGAGAGAGAAGGATGGGGTATGGAGGAAGGGAGAAGGGGAGAGAGGTAGACAAAGAGAGAGAGAGAGAGAGAGAGAGAGAGAGAGAGAGAGAGAGAGATGACACAATGGGTATTGTACAATGAATCAAATACTAAGTCTATCAAGGAAAGCATATCCTCTTGAGATCAAACTGTGGACCTTGGGACTATTAGGTCTATTGCTCATCCAAATGGTGACCACTACATGGAAGGCCTAATTGCAATATAACAATATAAATAAAAAGAGATAAAGGGGTTAGGGAGAGAGAAAGAGTAGGTAGGGAGAGAAGAAGAGAGAGAGGGATGGGGTATGGAGGAAGGGAGAAGGGGAGAGAGGGAGAGAGAGGTAGAGGGAGGGAGAGAGAGAGAGAGGCACCTGTACGTGCTTGAGAGGGGGAGAGAGGGAGACAATACACATACACACATATGTATGCAAATATACTTAGTATATTATATATTATATATTATTATATACATATATACATATAAATTATATATTATATGTATATATACATATTATATATACAATATCATATTATATATTATTCACACTCCCATATTTTAAATAAAAGTAGCGCATACACCCTGTTTTAGCTTTATTACCCCATATGCGATGTTTAGAGTAAAGAAAATGCGTGCGCGCTTCTGACTATTTAGGATGGGAAATAGACTCGAATGACAAAGCTATGGGCTATAATTTTGGTTTCCCTCCATTTCTCTCCTTTTTGATGTGTTTTATTTTATCAAATTGGTTTCTCAACTTTGTCATCATCAAGTTTACACTTCATCAAGTGAGTATTTCTAAAATTGCCACCATATTTTCACCCATCTTTTGAGCTTTCTAACCATTTTTTTTTTTTTTTTTAAATTTTAACAACAATAACTTATTATTATTGAATTTATTTTAAAAATGTCTCCATAGTTCTCACAGACATATGTGTACCATGTTTTTAATAAAATTCGATCTAGTTATCCAAATTTTAAAAAAAAACATATATTATTGTAGTGCACTTGATGCTTTACAATGTTTTAAAAAAATTGTATTTTTGATTTTTGTAGTGTAAGTTATGCTTTTTGCACAAATAGGTACCTAATTTTCAGGGTGTGCTCGATTGGAAAAACCAAAAAAACAAAAATAGTCAACAAAAAATTACAAAAAAGTACACAAATTCTAGTGCTCACTCTTAACTATATTTTTGGCAAAGGATTTGTCAAAATACTAAATCTAACTATGAATTTTTTGATGCACACGTCAGACACTAGGTTATGTTTTTCACAAAAAATCAAGGTTTTTTTTCATGCGCGAAGGATTTGACCCCCTTAATCTTATCCAATTTTGAAAAAGTTTAGTAGTTTGGAAACTAGATTCAGATTAATACAAAATTTAATCTTTGATTTTCATATCTTGACTGGATGACTTTCAAACTTCACCTCCAAGTTTAGGTTCACCCGATTTCTTAAAAAAAATGTCCACTTATATCCTCCTTTTTAGCCACCATCTTTGTGCACTTACCCATAACATCTCCTTATGCTTGATGATAGTTTTAGTTAAGCACAGTTGTCTACCTTGCAACAATATCTCCTAAATACACCACACCAAAGAATAAATTCACTTAAGCACCACATTTATCACTCTCTGATAATGCAAACACTATACCAATACATAATTTACATGTCTAAATTATCTATATATTTACAATTCATCAACCTTGGCAACAAGGTAGAATAAACCCTCAACTCACAATTATAAAATTCCATCACACGATACAAAGATCGACCAGCAAACCAATATAAAGATATAAAACCTAAATCAAATTCTCAAACACACAATACCACCAAAAATTATGCTAAGATCAACCACAACACGCTACACCACAAATAATACTACATAACACGAAGAATATCACTGAATCAACAAAATCACCAATACTGTGCAAAATGATCAATATTGGCCACCAAAACAAATAGGACATGATCAAGAAACATCAAAGAGCACATTTTAACTATCCACAATAACTGTAGCAACATCACTTAGCAAATCTTCATCGATCAACATCTGAAACTCAAGAAAACTCAGACAATAGCAACTCGAACTAGAAAGATAGCTTGTAGAGCACTAAATAATGAACCATTTGATATGTAGATACACATGAGCATCTCAAACAATCTTCCAAAATCATAAATCAACATCAAATCACACTGGAATATACCAGAGGAAATACCAAACTCTCCAAAGCACGGATCAGAAAAGCAAACTGCAAACCGGATCAATAAGTCACAAGAATATGTTAACATCAATGAAAACATCATATCCTAGCAGAAACAATGTCCAACATATTTATTTATCAATAACTAATACTACGAATGGAGATAAGTAGTTCAAATGGAAATAAAGAAAATAGAGAAGATTTGAATTTCTAATAAATAATTTACTTAAATAACTAGTATTCACATTACTATATTTTGACAAATGATTTCAAATTGAGTGTGATCCAAGTAGAAATATAATTGAAAGTAGCAATTGGTGAAGAAGGTAGGTTGATAAGTTATCTTAGTGAGAATTTCAATAATGCAATAAAGAGAGATTTATTATATAATCAATTATATAATATGTGGATTAATTATTTACAATATATAGTATAAATATGTGACAAGGTTGAATATTAAAAGGACAAATATCATAATTGTAATTGAACCTATCAGATTAATAACCCCTCTTTACAAAAACTTTAGTTAGTATTTTTTTTCTTGAAAAATAAGATTACAAAACCAAACATAATAGACAATGTTCAGAAAAAAATTTGATAGCCAAATAATTTGTATGAATTTGATCTTAATTTTACATAAACGATGAATACATGTCAAACAACTTGAGGAATTCAAATAAGTAAATTAATTATTTAATCTAAAATGATATTTAGTTAAAGGGTAATACATCATGAATGCCAATAAGAGACATATTGATAAATAAATTAAACATAGTGGTAGCTTAGCAAGTCATCCTAGTGTATATAACATAGTGGAATTGGTAGGCAAGAACCATTTGAAGCCTCAATTATATATTAATATGAGTGTTGGTAGTGTAAGTAGTGAAATACATAGTAGAGTGATACTGAACAAAATAACTTCACATAGACTATCACAAAGTGTTTGTAGAATATAGAGTCAACTACTCTAGTGCCCCTCCCTAACTAATCCATTATGAGAGGGTGTGATAAAACTTTTATGTTTGTGCATGTGTTTTGATATCTCTTGTCTCATTTTTTTAATGATATAATCTTTGAAATTAGTGGATTCATTATGATTCATGTGGATGAAGTTATGTCTTGGACTAATATGATGATCAAACTTATGTGTAGTGATCTAGATGCACTCATTATTCATGTATGGATTATATTGCTTATAAGAAAATGAAGGCATATTATCAATACTAACCCCACTTCATCATTGTAATGGACGAGATGATGCTTTTTTATTGTGATTGTCTTACTATTGTATTCATGATAGAGATGATGTCATACAATTCATTGTGAGCATGATATGACATTGAAATTCTCTCTCACTTGCCTGATCATTTATAATATATATTATAGTGTATATTGTCTCCTGGTTATTGGTAGTTTCAGGATTTGCATGTACTAGACATTGATTCCACTTGGCCTCACAAGTCTGAGCGTGTCTTTATCCCAATGAAAAATTTATTGGAGATGGCATGAGTTCTCTCTACACACTCTAGGCATAAGTTGATACGATTGTTAGTTAGTGTCTTGGCTTGAGTCATTAGTCTGCGTCATGTGGCGTGTTGTTCAACCCTATGTCAGGTTGCATTTTGAGTTTGTGATTATTTATTAATTAACAATTACCTGGTTCATATACTTTATTAAGTATAATAATCAGGGATAACCTGAAGAAACCCCCCTTGGGTAAAGGTGTAAAATCTCGACAAATATTTTAATATTTTAGTGAAAAATATTAAATTTTTTGGCAATTGTTTTTTATTAGGGGAAAAATATTAAATTCCATTGGCGAATTTTTCTTAATTGCATAAGAATTCTATAAAAATTAAGAAGATTTTCTCATTCTTTTTGGGAAAAAATTAATTTTATTGGCGAATCTTTTTATTTTGCATGAATTTTTTTGAAAAATTAAAGGCAAATATTTCATTCTTTTGAGGAAAAATAATAATTACATTGGCAATTTTTTTTATATTGTGTGAAAAATGTAGAAAAATTAAGGTTAATCATTCATTATTTTTAGGGAAAAATAATAATTACATTGGTGAATTTTTTTCAAGCACACAAAAATGTAGAATAATTACGGTGAATCTTCTATTAATAATTGGAGAAAAAAACTAATATAGTGAACACATCACATCTTAGCTATAAGTGCCCTTCATATCTGTACGAGATCTTTTACAAAGATGCTTTTTGGCATGTATGAAATCTTGATCGAGGATTCTCTGCTATCCTTTTGTATAGAAAACTCAAAAACACTACGTGTGTCAGAGGAAGAAAAATATGGAGGATAGTACACATTCAATATTCAAAGAGAAGCTACTAGTATAAGGACTACGTGTGTTGAGGTGTGTGAGCCATGTACAAGTGCAAGGACTATTGGAATGAAATCTTTCTTCTACAATGAGAGAAAGGTGCATCTCACAAAGATTAATATAGTATGTGGAATAATTCATAGTATAGACTTGATTGTCAATTTCCTCCACTTTGGAAATAGAAAAATAGGGCCATTAGTCACATGCTACATTTTAGAATGAATAAGATAGAAGTTATATAATTCGCATGCTACATTTCAGGTTCCAGAAGATGGACATATTTCTAGCATAAATTTTTAGGAAGTGTTGCTGCCTTACTTGTACAGGTTTTAATATGAAGTGCATAAAAGGCATAGCTGAATTATGGCATAAGGAGATATGGTTGAAGGTTCACAGATTCCATGAAGTAAAGTATATTGATGATTTACCTTGTACCCAAATGGATTTTAAACTAGCCAAAGGTTCCCAAAGGGATTTAAAAGTCTTGAATGAAACTATAGACTTTGGTTGTGATTGAAAATAATTCTGATCTCTCCATCAACCATTATTTCCTCCTTATAATGGGTGGAATGTAGAGAGAAACTTGGGTGAAGGCACTAGAGATGTAGTTTTGGAGTCAAGCATCCATGCTTGATCAAAACTCTGAAATTTCTCCCCTAATAAAAAATGTAATGAGAATCTTGTATCTTGGTATTCTCTACATCAATAATCATAATTGTGTGACAATAGCAATGGCTCATAAGGTAGTTGGCATTCATGGAAGACTTCAGTGTCTCAAGAACAAAGTTTTCACGTATACTAGCCTAGTTATTTTATGACATCGTATACATGAAATACATGTTACACATTCTTGTAAATAGTCGGTAGCTTGTTACATTCCTTATGATTATAAAAGGAATACCAAGGTTGTAAAGAATGATTCTTAAATTTTCTTATATGCGGGGAGATTAGAAATAGGGATTTATCTTGTCTATTTGTGTAGGGTAGTTTCATGGTGAAAGAAGCTAGAATGTACTCTATCTCTTCGTAATTTTTCAATTACTTAATGAATATCAATAGACTACTATAGTGTTGCTAAGACTGTCTCCATTTGTACTTTTAGATGTTACAGGAATGATGAATCATAATATTAAGGACATTTTATTTTATCTTGGCAATTTCCTTGTCAATGTGTGATCATTGTCAATGTGTTAACATTAGGCATTAATGATCAAGTGCTTCACACTTCACTCATTTGAAATGATCTTCTGCTTGGGTTTAGATTATTGATCTCAAATTCGATTATCTCATTGTAACTTGTATCAAAAATAAAATAAAAATAAAAAGAAGATATATATACTATTAATATATACCGCACAAGGAAACATATGGTAAGTGTGCATTTAAAGGGAACTTTATGTGGAAGCCGATGGAATTCCTTTAAATTGGGCATTTGGATATTAACGTATTTCTACATTACATGTTTGAGTTGGAAATGTAGAGCTGGGAGTGATGGACACATCGATTATACTTAGGAAAACAAAACAACAGACAACGTTTATGGGTGAAGTTACTGATAAAAAGTTAGGAAGGGTCTTGGTGAATGACTACCCATACATAATGCATGTGGTCAAACAAGTCCTAGGGTTGGAGTTTCTGATGGCATCTCATAGGCATAGGGTCAGTTCAGACATTCTATTATTTTTTATTTTCATGGTGTGGTATGTGAGGGTTTCCAAGGAGGGCAAAAAAAATCACCCATATGTTGTTTGAACATGCATATTTGCATGACATTAATGCGATGATCGATAATATGGATGAGAACCTCCTCATTCCCCTCCTACAAAAATATTACATTTGGGGGGTTTCTAAATATTTTATTATGCAAATACAAGATGTCTAGTTGCTGCAGGGGCGGAGGAGTGATATACTATGTATTGTCAATTTCTTTCTGTATGTAGCCAAAATGAAGGAACCTGAGGAGGATGATTGGCATTGGGACTACCTGACCACTGAATGGTTTCTAGATGAAGTTGAAAATGATGAGTCAAATGTGGATAAGATTGTAGAGGTGTTGTAGCTAGGGAGCAGAGAGGAATGGATTAAGGATGATAGACGTGGTGTGGAGCAAATTGCAATAGGCAAAGCTCATGCTAACTGCGGATAGGATTGCCCATTTATCTTACAAGCCAAGAAAGTCAGACATAACATAATGATTGAGGAACATGAAGTGGAAAGGCGAGATTGAAATATCTCCTAGTCCTAAAGTATGGTGCAACTGCTTCACTCTATTTTGAATTTTGTATTATGGGTTACGGGTTGTTAATTTTTTTTGTTAAGTACTTGTGCCATATTTTATGTCACTACTAGAGTTTCAATTGGAATATATTTTTGTCTACAATCCAAATACTATTTTATATTTATTTTTGATGTTATCTTAATATAATAGGTTCTGGCCCTACCTAGCTATTAACCTATCATATGCAAGTTCTCTCACGACAATTTCATTTCTCAAAAATTTTTATGTCTACTTTGGTTCATTTTGGAAGTGGGTGAAGCAATATTTATAATTTTGTATGAGATTAGTTTCAATTTTGGCATTGTTATTGACTTTTTCCCTACTGTACTAGTAAATTGATATAGGTTATAGATAGGGTTTCAAAATAAAACTTAAAATAATTTACTCTACAACTCTGTTACTATAGATGATCAGTTAGGATAATCAGCTCATGAAATTGAAAGACACAAAGAATTTTAGAAAGCAATGATTAATGTAACAAATGCAACTATAGTCCATGCAAAAAACCCTAGACCATAAACCCTTACAATGCTAAATTCAAATTACAAGAATGTGTACTTGTTTAGTGTCTCTAATTTTATTATTTTATTTGCCACAGTTTATAAAAACATTTGACACTACGGACTTAGCTTCATTAAGAACTTCTGGCTAGCTCAGCAATTGTGCAAAGATCCTAGCCATTGATCTTACAAAAGATAGTCACACATTATCACACTTAGGAGATGAACATAATGGAGCCATGTCCTAGTCATGTTACATGGCTTTCCACATGTCATTCATTTAGTGTTCAAGTGTATGTCATTACTATTTGTAGGGTCCACACAGGCGGAGTTAGTTTTGACAAGTAAATTTCATTAATTAAGCAATTGCGCAATGATTTGGGCTATTGGATAAATAGGAGGTGAACGCTCAATATTGTGGCTTACAAGGAGGATAGATTGAATATTTTTAATATTTTTAACTAATAAATTTTAATATGTCGGTAATAACTTTTTCTTGAGTTGTATTTTGATCTTTCTAAGGGGATACATAGACTACACTTATGTCTTGTAAGTATAAATTTTAAATGAAATAATATGACTTGTGGGAGCATTAAATTAAAAAATGAAACTTCAAATAATGTCAATGATATATTAAATCTTACTTAAATTAATTAAATATATTCTAATTAATTTATAGTTTTAGTCATAATTTATTTAATAATATATAATTATAAGTATAATTTAATCTTGGTAATTATAATCATAACAATATCTCAATCTTTAACTATCTATATTGTTATCTCGTTACCCCTTTGTATCTTCCACTATCTCTCTCTCTCCTTATTGCAAACATTAAAACCTACTAGTACTGGAGCTTGATAATGTTCTCAATTCAAAAGTTTTATTTCAATCATGTTTGGATCCATGAAATTGGATGCATAATCGAATTGAAGCTATCACTTCTCTATTAATACTTTTGTTAAATGATCTATCAATTTTCCTCATGTATTATGTAAATTTATGAAACAAATAAAGATTTTTTTTTAAAATTTTAATTGACCTCTACACTTATTCAGCATACCTATTGCACACCAAGGTGCAATTGCTATTTTTATTAATATATCCCTTCCAAAATATGCAAATAAAAATATCCCCGAATCGCCCAGTCACTACTACATACTATAGTCATGCATCACAAAATAGTTTTAGGGGCAATTTATCAACCCGACAAAGATAAAAAATTACATACAAGTTTTTTAACACTAAAATTGAAAAACTTTAAATGCAAGCTAATGCAAACTAACTTAAAAGTTCTCAACTAGCATTTCCATGTTCTTCATTGAAGCTAGTAAGATTTTGCACTACCACCTCCATGTGTACCCTTAGTCGCAATTCTCATCCCACTTCCACCCTGACAATTTCATGCATTGTGTGAAAGGATTATTCCACTTGCATTAGCACACTGCAAAAATTTTGAAAGCCTCCCAACCTCTCCATGTTGAATGTTTGCATCTTTCTTTCATTTCATCACCTGCCTCTAGCTAATAGACAAATGGAATAGGCTTCACATGTTCAATCGATCCTTTGTATATGTTTATGCCCACTCTTGGGACAACCCACTCAAAAAATAGAGTCCAAATCACCCAGGTAATCCTATGCAATTCAATCATTCAACACACTTTTCACCTTAGCCATTGTATCTTTCAATTCAAGTCCCCAAGCAGCGATTAAAGAGTATATTTCCATATTAGTCCTATATTTGTGACTAATGTGGACAATATCTTCTCCCAGCATAAGCTTCATTGCCTCTATCAATATTTCATCCTTGTGAAGGAAGAGGCCTTGAATATGCCTATTTGACACCTTCCCCACAAATGGCACAAGCTTCTTTTCTATTTTGAAAGTGAAGCAAGCCACCATAACTATCTTCTACAGTGTCGCCACCCTAATACCCCAATTTATACTCTCTGCAAATTCTTACAATGATTTTAAGAAAAATGAATAAAAATGGAAATACAACGCAAACATCACTCATTATTTCTATTAATGCATTAAGCAATTCACCCAAACTCAAAATCCAATATCACCACCAAGAACTAGGATCATAAATGCAGAACCATAAATACTCCATTTGAGTATGATTTCTTTTTGTGTCCATGCAATTTAGCATTGGCAATAAATTCTCTTCTCTATCGTGCCAACTAACTTGTCCCTCATCTGATGTATCTTCCATTCACCATTCTCGGATTTGTGATTTCCTAAATATTTTCGCCCATGTCATCCGCTAGCAGTGACATAATACTAAACTCTTCAAGCTCATATTCTTATGTCTCTCGAAAAGATATAACCCATTTGGACAACACATCAGCCACTTTGTTCCCAGTTTCTCACATGGGAAACTTTAAACTTTAATTAATCAATCAATTTAGTGACCATTGGATGATCGCAAATCAATGACATAAGCTCAATTTCGGTCTGAAGTTCTGAAAGATAAAGATTTATTCCAAAACTGCAGAATACAGACATGTGTGTGCATTGTCTAATTATATTTTATAAAATATATACTTTGATGAATACTAAGAGGGGGGGTGAATTAGTATACCAAAATTTACTAGACTTAAACACTTACATAGTCTAGTAGCAAACTGGTAAAACAATTTAACAAACAAATCGGTTAACACACATGCAAACCAAATAGCAAATAAGGCATTCACCCACATAAGCAGTAACACCATAACACAAGATATTTGACGTGGAAACCCAAATGGGAAAAACCACTGTGAGATGAAACTCACAACTTACTATTTGAAGAATATAAACCAGACCGGTTAAGGTCATACAATGTTCTTTACCAGAATAGATCCTATTAGGAATCTCAATCTCTATTATGAGATAAGTTCAATTAAAGACTACCTTGTGAGAGGATTTAAGATCCATGGATGTGAACCACCTTGTTAGAGGATTTATAAAGGCTTTGCCAAGCCTACCCGGTTAAGGGTCTTCAGACTTGTCGAAGATGTAAGTAATCAACAAGTGAGTGATCTAGATACTAGCATAGTATGCTTGGTTAGATCCATTAAAGCTCAATGTTAATGCATTTTGCATTACTTCAGTCTTCAGACGCTTCACACTCTATTACTTTACACAGACTCCCTCTTCTCTGCTATGATCGCTCATACAAAACTCATGCAATTAAAAAACCTTAACCACACCTAAAACCCTAGACATGATGTCCTTAAAAAGGAAAGTGATTTCATGTCGGTCCAATAGGATTACATTGCAAGTTCCTAGGTTCAGTGCATCTCGACATATTTGGTAACACGACACCAAAGCACTGTCAGAGTGTCATCATTGCCAAACAATCGATGGATGGTAACTCATCACTAAATGTTGGTTGGTAACTCATCACAGAGTGTTACTGGTTCATACAAAATACTAGTTGTCAGTTTGACAAAAGTTAAGACTAGAAAATATGTGTTCTGTCACTTCATTCCTTCGTACCGCTTGAGATCCTCAAACCACTTGGGCTCTTCATACTGCTTTAGACCAGTAAACACTTTCTGCAAAACACCAATAGTCTAAAGACTATAATACATCATACCAGTTGAAACAAATACCACTTGAGCTTTAACTCATACATATAAAAAGTGATGTCATAGCAAGTGTGTGACCATCAATGACAATCACAACATAATCATCAAAAATGCCAACATACTTAATTAACTCTAAGTCTATACTTAATTAATCTTAGTCAACTTAGTGATTGTCGTATGATCGTAGATCAATAACATATGCTCAATTTTGGTCTAAACTTGTCAAAGACAAAGGTTTCTTCCAAAAGTCTACCGAATACAGAGACGTGTGTGCATTGTCTAATTAACTTTTATAAACTATATACTTAATTAACTCAGAGTCTACACTTAATTAATTTTAATCAATTTTGTGATCATTGAATGATTTTAGATCAATGATATAAGCTCTATTTCAGCCTGAAGTTTTGAAGGACACAAGTTCCTTCAAAAAGTTACCAGAATAGAGACACTTGTGAGCACTATCAAGAATGAAAGGTTTTAATTAATGAATATTTCAATGTTTTTAATAAAAAATAAAAATAAAAAGAATGAATTTTAACCATAGTTTTGCCTTTCCACGAAGCTGTGTTTCTCTTGAAACTAGGGGAGATTGGACAATGGAGTAACCAGTTCTCTAGGGAGATTCATAAATTAGAATCCAAATTCGGGAATGCAACAAAGTTTGTCCGCACTAATCATTTTTTTAATCATTTCAAATTAAAATTTTCAATTAAGTTCCTAAGATAAATACAAAACACCTACATCCCATGTTTTTAATTTTTTAAATCTTGCAGTTTAGATTGCATAATTAGGGGTGATGGGTAAAGCCAAAGATATACAAAAAATAGACTATGCCCAATTCGTTAAAACCTCAAGTTTCTCTTATGAGTTCCATGATATTTATGATCTTGTAATCCTTGGTAGGCTAACCACTACCCTTATATTTTCATGTGAGTATAAGGTCATAGGGGGCATGCCTAGTAAGGCATGGAAGATTGTGTATAATAAAATATTAGGCCAAGACGTAAATAAAACTATAATGTGGGATGTTGGATTAGGACACTTAATGCTACCTAAGGTTTTCCCTTGCCTTGAAACTGTTATGGTCTGTGCCCCAAATTATGATGAAAATAAATGAGCAATTATTAATAAAAAATATTCAAAAGTAAATTGTATCCATATTGAGGAAGAATTTAAAAGTTTGTTGGACTCAAGGATTGGAGAAGGAGATTTTGGATACTCAAACATCTATATTGACCTAGAAAACTTTTCATGTGATTTTGAAGTAGTTGATGAAGAGGGGAGAAATAATTATCTCAAAGTGATAACAATGGATGGTAAACGAATGGATCAAAATCATAAGCCTCCTTATGAATGAGATATTTTTGTGCTATGGGTTGAGGATACTATTTCCATGCTAACATTTTTCTTGGTATTGGAAAACAATATGGAAGTGGCTGCAAGCCTCCTTGAAATGATATTTAATATCCATTGTGTTAATCAAACTGTTAGATATAATTTTATTGAGAACATTGTTTAATCCATACATGAACAATTTGTAGAGATTAAAAGAGGTTCCTCTAATAAATTTTGGTTTACAACCTACTTGTGCTATCTTCTTCTAGTGAAATATAATGAAATGTTTGAGTCCAACAAGCTTCAAATTCAAGTGTATATGGATTTTGAGGCGAGAATATCCTGCACAATCTATGAATGGACCACTAAGATAACAAAGGGAACTACAACCATTTTGTAGATTTGTTTTTTGCTCCAATGTATCATGCAATTACACTCTAATTCTTAGATTGCTCAAGTCTTCTAGAGATTGCATTCAACTAGGATGTGAAATATAATGTCTTACTAGTACCTCATGGAAGGATATAGTGTGTTAAGGTTTTATGGATTAGGAGTAGAACCCTACAAAATTCGAATACATGTGATAGAGAAGGTTTTTGCATTCAAATATGTATGGTAGATGGAGAGTATAGATAATCTCTACTTTATGGTCACCAAAAGAAGAGCATATTTCCTTCATTACCTTTTTATGTGGAGGGTACACATTGAGAGAAAAGCATTCGGCGTGGTATATGAAACATTGAATTTTTTAATTTTGATGTTGATAGTTACTTGTAGTATGATCCATGTGACATCATTAAGAAAATGAATGTGGTGAATAAGAACTTTGCAATTAAAACCCAACATTTAAGTAAAGCCTTGTTAGAGATGTTGAAAAACAAGGATCTTTGGATGAGGTAAAAAATGTGATGGAGAAAACTGCTACTGAAAAAAGTATTTCTCTAGAACAATTCTCAACACAAATTATGACATTGCCCCCACAAAGAACAACAAAAAAGGAGATCTAAACCAGGAGTTCAGACTTTTTTTACAAAAGAGTTGATGTTCCATCTACTACAATAAGCATCTC